>NC_028352.1:5688715-5765825 GCF_000741045.1 Vigna radiata var. radiata
GTCTAGTTACATCAAGACCCACCGAGTCTTGGTAACTCATGGACTCTAACGTCCATTAATACACTAGACCGACCGTGTCTAGTTACGAGCATACAACATCTTCACGACTTAATCAGCCAGAAAAGGTAAACCGAATTCAACTTAAAGGTAAAACGTCTATACCGGGCAAATATCAAAGTGCACGACAGTAATTGCAAAACGCAATGTTCAAAGAACTTATGAAGACAAACGCTGGAAACGACGCAGAAATGACGGTTCATTTCGAAATCATTAAACTTTTTAAAAGCGTGAAGGTTACAAAACCGTCACACTATCCACACCGTTGGATGCCCAAGATCTAGCGATTCTCATTTGGCGACTCTGCCACTACCATAACGCGGGAAAATCCACTTACATTTTCGAAAGTTAAACGACGACGTACTTGTGTCGTTTCATTGTCACTCACATAACTAACCAGGTTTGTTTGCCTACCACTATGAACGCATTCAATACGAACGGCCTGCACAACGAACGACACAGTTCGTCAACAAGTTTTATGGGCAACGTAGTCCACAAAACAACGAACGACACAGTTCGTCAACACCGATCAGCCACTATCTTCCCCAGCACTCATCAAAGTCCTGCAGTCAAGCTAGACTAAAGCCTTGCCTTTCCTTTGGACTTGGGGGGACGATGTACGGTAGTATATCTCCGACGTCCGGTATGCTAAACCGAGCGGCCAAGCTTGTTAATCAAATGGGCCGAATCAACAGATTGGTCCAGCTCTATTGGGCTCGAGGCCCATCATCTCGCAAATATGACTAAATGAATAATATCATTTATCACGGACCAAATAATATCTCAGTGGAGATATATCAGGTACTGAGATATATCAGGTAAAGTTTGTTTATATTTTATTCTGTTTATATTTTATTTTATTCTGTTAATCTCATATCAATCCAAAGCCTATAAGTAAAGAACTAAAGGCTCCAAACAAGGTACGCTGAAATTCTCTCACACTCATACTTTCACACCTAATTGAGTTTTCATCCTCTCTCCGTTCTAAGCATCCACTTGCTGAGGATTGAGGGTTTCCCAACACCGACATCTAACTTGATCGTCGGAGTGCCTTTACAGGTACCACCCCCCTCCTGGGTAAAGATTAGAATTCGACGGACGGTCTGAAGAACGGACGACGAAGAAATTTGAAGATCTCTCGTCAGAAGGAAGCAGAATCACGTCATCAAGATTAGTGCTTTCGGTCCCAGAAATTCCTACCGAAACATTAACCATACTTTATTTGCTTCTAGATCAAATTAGGTTAGGACAAGAGAATTTCTTGAAACACAAGTAGACCAGGTCTACCATGTACAAAAGATGATAGATTGAAGTATCTAATGAAAAATGGTTATACAATGACTAATCAATAATACCAACTTGACTCTATTCATCAACATGTTAGGCATTCCAAAATGCTCAAATAATAATATCATTGTTGTCTTAAAAAGAATTAAAGAAAAAATATTGTGGTCAAGTAGAAAACTTTGTATTGCATGGATTTAGCAACAACAATGTGTGATGTATGCTTATAAGACAATTTGACCATATTGAAACAACCGACCGAGTATCACGAATTTCAATTTAAATAAAACACAATTATATGAAAATTAAGAGGAAAACTGATGCATGAAAACATGTACAGTTGTTATTAAAAATATGAAATAAAAGAGAAACCTTCAATTTTTTTCCACTTATATATTGTAATTTAATTTTGTATCTTTAGCCAAAAAAGAAAAAAAGTTATTTTGACACTTAAAAAAGAAATAACTCGTTTTAGAAAACCTTTTATGTACCACGGACTTTGTTTGCACTCCAACAACTAGGAGCATTTCTCATTTGCCCTCTTTCACGATCCTCTCCCCACCTCTCATGATTCCTCCGGTGCCACTGGCCTCCTGCCTGGCTCGCCTGATCATGGGGGGACGTACTCGTCTGAGCCCGGTCACCAGACCCGAACCATGGGCTCTGATACCACTATTGGGGGAGGTTCGGCACACACATAGATCTCCACACATGGTAAGACATTGTCCGCTTTGGGCCAAGCCCTCACGGGTTTGCTTTTGGTACCACTCCAAAAGGCCTCTTACCATTGGAGATATCTATGTGTATATAAACCCTTGACTAGTCCTTCTTTCACTCAATGTGTGACTTTGTTTGCACTCCAACAATTAGGAGTATTTTAAAGCTTCAGTGTCAACGAATTGATGCTGCCCATCTAATAATATAAGTAACAATTTCTCATTAGAGTAAATTAGAAACAAAATATCTTGAATTCTAATTGAAATAAAAACTCCATTGAATTGTTTTTTTCTTAACTCTATAGTTCAACTAAACCTTATAATTGAAATTCAAACACAAAATGACCAGTTCACTAAATTCAAAGGATTATGACCATTTGAGTGGGGAACTTTTTTAGTAATTTGGCACTTATCTCGTGGGTGAACATAAACTTGTGTTTCTAGCGCTATGAATTTGCAAGCAGAAACTAGATTCGTTCTATAGTGACAACATTAATTGTAGACAAGACCAAAAGAACTATGAACATGTAAGTAACCTAGTATGATACTCCACCAACACATTAATGTAAAAAAAAAAGTATATATCTTAAGATACAATAATATTGTTATTTGTATCTATTGTCTTTTCCCACATGTTAAACAAACTCTTAGAATTAAAATTTTATAGAAAAAATTAGGAATGATAAAATAGGTCAACCATTTAAGTTTAGCTTGATATTAATCTATCAAAAATGATTTACGTCAGGTCTACCAATTGAAAACAAATTGAATTTTATAATCCGATCCAATTTGTTGCTCGACTGGCAGGTTGATTGTGTTTTTTTTTTTCTTTCATTAAAAGTCTAATATCACATGGAAATCGGCTAAATTTTTTTTTATTTTTTACAAGAAAACGAATTGATGATGGGTTAAAAGGGTTATTGTCCGAACTGATTCGGATCTTAGAGTTGTATCAGACCTCGATCAAACTGTATCAAACATTGATCGAGCTGTATCCGACCTTGGTGGTCTGTCGGCTTCCAATTTTTTTAATGAAATAGAGTTGACGGATTGATCCAACTAACCTGCCAGGTTACTGGACTTGACAGGCCAAATTGGTTCGAACTTCTGAATTAAAAATGATGTTATTCTAATTTCTCTTTTAGCAAAACTGACAGATTCTTTTTATTAAAAAAACAGTGTAATTAATTTTCTAAGATGTATTTTGAGTATAATTGGTAAATATTTTATACCTATTATCATTGAAAATTTAAAAGTAATTTTTTAAAAATACAATAGTTTTTAGAAGTTTACATAGTTGAAAACTTGTTTTCTCAAGTTAGTGTATGAAAGTCATTTTATATCTGAAATAAATAAGCAATGGACCCAATTCAAAAATGTAAATTTGTCTTACTAGCTTTTACTTTCCATTTACAATATTAAATATAATTCCTTACTAAAAAAAGTAATAAAGTTGTTCTCTACCTGAGTAAAGGAAGAATCAAAATATCACGATACGTTACTATATTCATCGATAGAAAAAGTTAAAAAAAAAAACAATCTTACTAATGATTTATAATTTTTATTTTGTTGAACAGTTTTAGCCTTAGTTTCAATAGTGCTTATTAAACTGCCATTAAAATTTGTTGAAACAAAATAATTAAGAGATATAATCTAAAGGAATTAAATGTTTTAATCCTTAATTAATTTAGTTAAACGTGGTCAATATTTCTGTACATTTATAGCGATGAACTTTGTTCTTTAACCTTGACAAACTTGTATATTTAACTTTTATCTGATCATTTACGAAAATAAGTAAAAACTTTAAAATACAACTGAGTACATTTAAAAAAAATGATAACTAAATGAAATAAATAAAAAAGCTTGACCATAATGACAAAAATATAAAGATTAAAAAAGCCATGACTATCAATATTAATGAATAACAATTAGAACAATGTTCTATAATTTTACTTTACCTTTTTCAGTAGGTGTTTTAATATTTGAGGCATTTATATATTATTTTCCCAACCATATTAAACTCTATTTCTAATCCAGAAGTATCCAACCCAAAGCATTTATTATATTAAATACTAAAATATTATAAATATGTTATGGTATTGGTGCCATGGGCAGACCAAGCTGATATATATCCACATCTTCTGCAATTCATTAATACGAAAATGACATTTCCAAGCCATTTTCTTTTCATATTATCTTGCTGCAATAAACAAGATCTAAATTATGTCCACCATGTTCATGGTAGAAATTAAAATATGATCAAATGTCTCACAACTTCTTAGAAAGGATGAAGTTGAACAATACACGTTACAATATATAAATTTTATTCTATTAAATAAACTTCTTATGATTAAATTAAGTTTATAATTTATTTCCAATCTAGAAAAATTTGTTGTTAATTAAATTTATCGTATCATATATAATTAGATTATCACTAAAATTTTATTCTGTTTAAAAAATATATTAAAGATTTTTCATCAATTAAAAATATGATAAATTTAATATATATATATATATATATATATATATATATATATATATATATATATAACTCATAAATTTATTATTTTAAAAATTCCAACAAAAATACTTGCATCCCAGTTTCACCTAGGTAAATGCATCAAAAAGGGATAAATTTTAGGGGATGGTGCTCCTACTGTTGACGGCGAACTCGTTTTGGGAAAAAACGTATTAGTAGCTTATATGTTATGAGAATGTTACAATTCTAAAGATGTTATTGTACTAGTTAGTGAACGTCTGGTTTTTGAAGATATTTTTACTTTTTTTCACATACAGAAATATGAAATTCAGACTCATATAACAAGTTATGGTTCTGAAAGAATCTGTTTGATTGTTATTAAACATGTTAAGAAAAAAAATTTACGTTTTACTTAATTTCATAAAATAAAATTATAAGATGAAATTTTTATTTATTTATATACTTAATTTCATAAAATAAAATTATAAGATGAAATTTTTATTTATTTATATATATTGAAAGTTATATATTGATTAGAGATAAAATCCATTTATAATATATATCTGGTTATAAATTTTATTTTACAAGTCGATTTTAGAAAATTGAATTAGACTTAAAATTCACTTTTTAATAATATATTATAAAATTATTTTATTTTTAATTGATAGGTAATGTTATATATATATATATATATATAGACTAATAGTCCATGAATTAAAAATATGATAAGTTTAAGATGTGTGGAGCTTATAATCGTTGGAAAAATGAGGTGTTTAATGAAGAGTTGTCAGTGATTGATCCGTTGAAGTAATGCGTCATGATCCTCGCACAGCAATGCGGTGCACAAGTGAATAGTGCGAATAGTGCGAATAGTCAAAGTTGAAGAAGCAAAAGTATGGAAAATTTGGTCAAGTCTAGAGAATGTTTCTAATCACGGTCTTCTTCGCATAACTCTCTACCCTGTGCCACACGACATCCTCTTTTCACTCATTTCATCAAAAACCAAACCATAGGACTTTTCATTTATTAAGCCACTCAGACCAACTTTTCAGTGTTGAATTCGCTAATTCAAAAACCAAACAACATCATCGTCTGATGTTGCTCTTCTACGACCATTCAACACATCGTTTTTCGTTTCTGCATTCCTTGCATGCCAGGATAAGTGTTCATCCATCACCAAAGCCACTTCCTATTTTGACTGCTTTTTCATGCAACACTTCATTTATAACGTTTTCAAATTTAGTTGTCAAATTTATTTGATTATACCCATTTCTAGTTGAATGCACTAAAGAAATCTATTAAAGAAAAAAGGTATTTCGGTATGTATCAATTTTAGGGTCCGACAATATTTAATTCAAAAGGTGGAGTTATCATGTTCGGCTTAAATGAGTTGTATATAATATTCAAGAGTTTTTTTTTAAGAAAAAAATTGACTGAAAAAGCATAATACTAATAAAATATAAATTTAATTTGCATAAGACATTGCTTTAAAAAGTGGACTTTGTAAGATGGAATTAAGTTTAAAATTAAATTTTTAAAATAATATCAAAGTCATTTAAAAGTCTATTATGATTGTGTTATTCACCGTCGAATCATTATTAGATCATTAATTGATGTTTAGTCTCATATTCTAAAACTATATTGCTCAACATAAGAAGAGTGTGTTATATTGAAAATTTAACGTCAACGAGAAATAAGACCAATTATAATATATAAGTAAGTGCAAACCTCACCTTAAAAGTCGGTTTTATAATATTGAGTTAAGCTTAAAAACCATTTTCTAATATATTAAAAATTTCACATGAATTAGAGATAAAACGATATTACAATACACTCAAATCATTCCTATAAGATTAAATTAGACTTAAATAATATTTCTCAAAAGATTGATATTAATTTTAATTCAAAACCTTAAAATATTAAGTTAAAAAAAAAAATTATCATTGCTCAACTTTTTTATTTTAACTCAATGCAAAACTTAAACTCACGTATTTTCCTTTATAGATGTATCATTTGTGTCACACAATTCTATTTATTCATGTATGATTAGTATCAAATATCTCTCATTTTGTCGTCTTACAATTTTAAGTTAAAGAAAGCGTTAAATTTTTCTAATATATATCCTCAAAACATGTGTTTTTTTTATTTGAAATTTATATTGTCTAAAATGGATATATATATATATATATAATATTTTTTACCATATGAGAACTAATGAAATTGATTTGTGCGAGCACTACCTAACCACCACATTAACATGAACATGTGTAATTTGTAGTGGGAGTAAACCTTAAAGTGATGGTGGCTCATGTTCTTTTCTTAAGGTCCACACGCAAAAGAAATCTTAAGGGCTACACAGAACAACCCAGGAAGAAAAATGCAATAAACTATAAAGGTCCAACTGCTTCCACCGCAAAGTTGAAATTTTAAAAATTATAATTTTCTAAGTCGTGGAAAAATTAATCACTCGAAGAAGATAAGTTCGAATCCCAGTTTTAAATAATGACTATTTAAGAACTTCATGTCTCATTGTACATTATAGTATTGGCGCCATCTATTATACAATAATCATCAAAAATCATGAATTATGCAAATTTTGACTTGGGTGTTCTAAATCCACTACATGTATGCATTACATAATGTATTTAATGTTACTAAATTTATATAAATTATTTTTTTGTTTGATTTTCGTGTAAAATAAATAAGTAAATAAATAAACGTGAGTAAAATAATTATAACTTATAATTGAGTCGAGGTAGCCATAAGTTGAATAAGTCATTGTTTGTGTACTTGAATTGAGTTGAGTTTGAAATAAAATAAAATGTTGATAATTAAGTTTGGGTCAATCCAATTATTCCTTAATTGGAACGAGTTTAGTTTGATCCAATTAGCTTTTAACTCTAACTATTACATTATGCGTTATATATATTTGGATATTAAAATTTTCACTTTTTTCAGTGTTGAAATGGCTTTTTAGGAACTTCAATCACTCATTATCAACTTTAGACATTTCATAAAAGATCAACTTACAAGAAGCTTCCGAAATTTGTAGAATAGGAGGTAAAAAATCTCAAACCCATTCACATTGATTACTAATCATTACCACTTTATTTTTCACTTCTAAAGTAAAATACATATTTCTTTTTATAAAAAAATATATAAATAATTTACTCACTTATATTGTAAATTTACTTATATTTATATTTAACTTACATAAAATATTTATATTTTTATAAAAAAAATACATTAAAATTTTAGGCATTATTTTTCTAGACAGTATTAGATCACTTCTTTCTTATTTGGCGGCTATTTTGAATTATGGTAATTGAGTTTGCTAATTATGGATATTTTTTTACATGGTTATCAGTGTTGAAAGAGCTAAACGAACGCCTAACAATTTTGTCCCACCTATTAACTCTGCCACACGCATACAAACAAGCACATACACCCAAAGAAACGTGTGCACATAATTTCCACCAAATACCTATTACAGAGAGTTTCTGTATCAATAAGCAGAGTCTTTTGTAGTAGTTGAGTGAGTAGAAATTAGAAAGCTACTCTTGTCTCTATCGTGGCAGCAACATACCCTAATACTCACTGCGATGAACATTTCCTGCAGTAAAATTATATAATGAGTTTCATAATCAGATAACATCTTAGGTACATAAACCATAAAGGGTTGTGTTATTATATGAGCCAGATGTTTAGCCCACCATATTGAGCAAATTTAAGGAAGAAAAATAAAAACTGTGACTAGCTCAAGGATATGACTGTTTTTGATTTGTCTTCTGGGGCTGCTTTTCATTGTGTTGTCCATTATGACAAGGTTCAAGGATAAGAGGGAAAAATCGAAAACAAACAAAGGAAGGAGTAATGTAGAATGGTCTAATTTATATGTGTAACTTACTTGTTATACACGTAAAATACTTTTGAGAAGGAGAATTGTATACTGTGAATGAGAGATTTAAGCATGTTGGTGACAGTTAATGTGTGATTCATTTTGGTTTTGAGGGCATGGTGTAATAAAACTGAAGTCCAACAAAGGTGGAGAGTGAAGAGGACATGTTGATTCAAACATATATACATAGGTTTGTATGTTTTTCTAACTATGTACAGGGGAAAGCACTTTCCACATTCCTAGACAAGTTAGGCAAACCACAAAAGATTTTGTGTGGAAAATGCAGAAGCTGGTTCTTTTTGGAAGGAAATTAATGGTGGGGAATAATTTTTATTTATTGTTTTGGAAATTGTTGATTGAAGTAAAAAGCGGGGAAATCACAATCTGAATGTGTCTTGAAAAGGGTATTTTTCAAAGAGGAAGAGTTTTGATTCATACAATGAGCCAAATCCACAACACCTAACCAAGAAGTGGGAAACCACAAGCAGCCACGTAGGTTAACGAAATTCAACTGTGACATCACTTTTCCATGCCATGACATGCTTCCAGCTTCTCCTTTTCTTTATAAAAAGGATTTGGATTCAGCTTCCATTAACAAACCCCACCAAGCCACAAACACACCCTCTTCTTCTTTCTTTCTTTCTTTCTGTCCCTCAAACACAACACAACCAGAGAACAGACACACACAAAGGAACAAACAAGGTTAGAAACTGAGATGGAGAGCAGTGACACATACACCCCTACTTCCTCTGCTCCACTTTCTCACTCCCCCACTTCCTCTTCTTCTTCACCACCACCTCCTCCACCTCCCACTGTTGTCATGAGCCCTTGTGCTGCATGCAAGATTTTGAGGAGAAGATGTGCTGAGAAATGTGTTCTGGCACCGTATTTCCCTCCCACTGAACCTGCAAAGTTTACCATTGCTCACCGTGTGTTTGGTGCCAGCAACATCATCAAGTTCCTACAGGTTCTGCTCACATCACCCTTTAAAATCATACTTGTTTGATTCCCTGTCTTCAATCTAAACCAAATCAAAAACGTTTTTCAACATGTTTCTGCTATCCGAAGTCTGTGTGTAAGATATCGTGGTACATGTTAATTAATTCCTTCATATGCATTATTAATTTTCACAAAATTAAGCATTCATCTTTCAGATCACGGAGTTCCAACAAGATTTTAGGAAACTCTCCATTTTTGTACTCTATCACCCGACAAAGCATCCTCTGCACACACACACACACAATATACACAGTATTCACTTCTAGCCTCTGAAAATAATCTCTCCTTCATAAAAAGAAAAAAAAAAAAAAAAAACTGTCTTTTCTCTTTCTTTTTATTTGTGAAAAGTGATGACAGATAACATATTTTTACACATGATGAGTAAACAGTTTTCTTCATAGATTCAAAACAAAAATTACTTTATAAGAAGTAACATACTTGATTTTTGTAAAAAGTATTCCCTACTTTAGCAGTGAAACTTGAAAAGTAAAAGGAACTAAAGACTAATTATGCCAAGCTTCTGACTTTAATTGTTTTTTCTAAGGTCAATGAGGCCCTTTACCCGATTAGATGAAATGGAGCATAGTGTTCCAATACGATAACAAATGCGTTATCAACCACCTACTTTTAACAAACACCTGGTGGGGTCTCCAAGTGGTGATATTCATTTAACAATCTTCTGTATTCCAAGTCTCGGTCTTTGATAAGTCTTTAAAAATGAAATCTGAGATCTAGAAGCAATCAACAGATACCTAATTTTGGAACCAATAAATGCTTTTGTCAAGCTTTTCCATTTCATCATCTAAACATGTTGTTGCACATACCTTTCAGGAACTTCCAGAGTCTCAGAGGGCTGATGCAGTGACCAGCATGGTTTACGAGGCCAGTGCAAGAATAAGAGACCCTGTTTATGGCTGTGCAGGAGCAATCTGCCAGCTCCAGAAGCAGGTGAATGAACTTCAAGCACAATTGGCCAAATCACAAGCTGAGCTTGTAACCATGCAACTTCAACAAGCCAATCTTGTTGCTCTAATCTGCATGGAAATGGCACAGAGCCCACAGGAATCACCACAACAATCAGTGGACAATTTCATTTCAACTCCTCCTCACACTGGCGGCTATCAAAGCGGCATGAACAACTTCTTCGAGGATAACACTAGCCCAAACGCACTATGGGAGCCCCTTTGGACTTGAAAAACAGAATCATATCAATTTTAATTAAATATATAACATATAGTATAGACATTCACAAAAAATGTTCCAATGATTGTCTCCTAAGGAGAACTTCAAGGAATCAATTAGAACTAATAAAAATCAATTCATGGCTAGGATTTATTAGGCTAATTCAATTCCATGCATGAGGAAAAGAATGTCATTGCTGCTATATCTCCTGTATTCAGTCCTACGATCATGTTAATCCAATTTGCTTCGTTTGAAAAATCCAATGTTAGGAGATTCATTCACTTGCTCATCACAGTCTCCAACTTCTTGTATCACCTAAGTTAAACATCATCATCATCATACAAATAGTTGATGCTGTTTCACTCCATGTAATCTTTGAAATTTAAGAGAAAGAAAATTGTTCTTACAATATTAATCTTTATTTCCATTGCTATTTTGAATTTTAATTTTTTTAGTTTTTATCTGTCGGGTTTTTTCATTATAAAAGATTCAACACTGATGAATCACATACATTTACTATATAAAAATAAATAATAAAGATAAAAATGTATAAGTTTATTTATATATTATTTTTTACGTTCTGAAATTAAACTCTTACTAATTATATACACTGTCCAGTGTATATAATTGGTAAGAGAAACACAATGTTTTGATGATTTTTTTACTTTCTTGACAAAGTGGTAGTTATTGACCAATCTCTCTTTTGGCTTTGGATTCCTTATTTGGTTCCATATTCCAATGTTTTTTTGTCAATCAATAGGGAACACTACACAATAGAGATGCAAGATCCAACACCTACCAAGTAGCTAGGTAAGCCTCAATATGCTACCTAGTAATCAAAATAAAATAAAATAAAATAAAAATAAAAATATTTATTGGTGAAATGATTAAGAGTGATTAGTTTTACTTAATTTCATATTAATGATGGTGAGAACAATAATTTGATGATAAGAAAAGGGCAAAACATGTTTATATTGGTTGATTATGTATGGTCATTGATATGTACGAATTTTTCTTGATGATATCTATTGGTTGTGATTAGCCAATAAATATCCAATGATAAAATAGAGAAAACAAATTATTTAAAAAAATATATATTTGTTTTCATTGTCATGGTGATGACTAATTCTTCCTTTTGGGAGTTTTCACCACCAATTTTTCTCCTTTGATAGCTCTACTATAGACCCTAACAAAAAGAAATTATAAAAACAAATTTTCACAAGAAAAAAATCTCCTCAAGAAACATGGAAAGAGATGTGGTCCAAAACATTGTCTCTTTTATTAAAATGGGATTATATATAACAATTTATTTTCTATAAATAATATAATTTTTTTTATGATATTTATTGTTAAAGGATTACTCTTTTCTTCTCATACTATCACTTTTTTTTCTCTTAGTATTTTTTTAGTATCAAAATATCAAGGTTAATCTCCCTAAAACTTGTCATATGTGCTCCTTAAGAGAAAAATAAACTTCTATTTTTTTGAAAATATTTATTATTTGAAATACATCAATTATAAATAAACTCCATCACTTTACCTGTAATGCTTCAAGTGAAAATAAGTTATATGGAGTATACATAAAATGACGTTAAAATTCATTTTTTATTCCTCATTCAAATTTCAAAGTTAAAAAGAATCTAAATAAATTTATAAAAGATAAAAGGACCAAAATAAATTTTGATAGAAATAAATATCAAAATATATTTTAATCTGAAATTACTCATAAGAAAAAGTATGATATGCACACATTAATTTCATAATTGAAAAGGGTAAATCATATATTCCATTTCGCTTCCTTAATTGCAGCGATAAAGTTAAGAACATTCAGCCAAATATATGATGACAAAAATCACCTTTGAAAATTCTTTTAATTATAGTTGTTGGTAAATAGATTTTCCTTCAAAATTATTTGGGATTAAAAGAGTTTGACTTCTTTCAAATTATAATTAGATATAAAATCGCGTGTTTCTTAGGTAATTAATTTAGTCATAATAGTAGAAAAGTATTACTTTTCATTTTCAAGTAATTTGTCAGTTGTGACATGCAATTTTTTTTTTTTAAAAAAAAAAACTACGTGAGAGGAATAATATATAATGATATCATAATACATGCAATTTTTATCCATAAGTTTCTTTTTAACGCATTCTCAATTTTTCTTCTGTTTATTATTTTTTTATTGTATAATTGAAGAGTTGTTTCAAAAATCCAGAATTGTTTATAACTTTTTTTTAAAAAAAATCAAGAAATTTTATCTTAAATTTGCCACATCTACACATTCAATCCCAACAAATGAAAATTCGATTTGTAAATTTAAATAAAAAATAATTTGAAATTTTTGATTTGTAAATTTGCCACCTTGATATACATTGATAAAAGAACCTATATTTGAAATTTAAAAATAATGATAATAACTAACACAAATAAATACCTAGCATGCTTAACATTTGCCTCAATCTTAATTGGAATCAAGCTTAGGTTCAAAGTTTATGGTATATCAAAATCACGTATATAATAAATATAATGTAAGGTTAAAATATTTCAATATGAAAAATATTATAAAGATACGTATTTGATATGTGTTGTCACTATAGAAAAATCTTTTCAATGATCCTTACAATTTTGGATGACACAAAGTGTCGACACTGAAAAACAAATAAATGTTCCATTATTCAACAACACTAAAAGAACGTTAGAAAATAGAGCTAATAAATATTTAAAGAAGAATATTATCATAAATAGTTTAAAAAAATTAAAATGCTATAAGGTTAAAGTCAAAAGAAGTTGTGGAAATTTAATTTTTAATCATATATTATAAACACTATCTAGTTGACCAGAAAATAATATTATATATATACATAATATTTTCTTAGATAAATTAATATTTGGAAGAAAAATCACTTTATTTTATAGTGGTTTTATAATAAAAATAAGTACAAAAATGATAAATGAATTTCAGAAGACAATTAGAACAAGTAATAAAGTAATGCCAAGAAGTTCTAATCTGAAGCCAACACAACTTTGATAGTCTGAACAAAATTAGTTTCACATCAAATTAGTTTGAAACTTTGAAATTAAATAAAGAAAAGTGAATTTTAAATTAAATAAAGGGAATATGGAATAGTTGGTTTGTCACTTTCATTCTACCAAAGTTAGAAAGAGTGATAATAAAAACGACAACAAAGCACGTGCGAGTGTTGAGTTACAGTGAGCTCTCACATGTGTCTTTGAACGTGTTTGTTTTCGAAACTATTTGCAAATCATGTGCTCCACACGTGGCAAAACATGTCAGTTCATCTAGCTTTCCACACCACTGTTGTTCCTCAAAAATAAAGTGGGTCAAGCCTTAAAGGTTACTTTTAATTGTTTATATTTAAAATTTGTTTATATTATAATATATTTTTAAGTTTTAATTGATTAATTAATGTTTTTATTAAATAAATAAAATAATTATTATTTTTATATGTTAAATTATTTTGTTATAATTAATAATTAAAATTAATATATAAATGATAATTTAGGTTATGATATTATTGTATATTTGCATTTTCAAGTAATATATGAATAAAATTTAATTTTTATATTATTTTTAACTTTTATCTTTATTTCTTTTTTAAAGAACGGGTCAAAAGAGATAAGGGTTTGAAAATTCTAACTTTATGTTCAATTTTAGCATGTGGTCATGAATTCATATTCATTTTGTTTCGCCTAGATAAACATTTTTTAATTTCTCTTTAAATTTTAAAATAGTACAAAATCCTTATTAAATGTTATATTTGCAAATCATGGGATTAAAGTTATCAATTTAAAACATAGACACCAAAACTAAATTTCATAGAAAATATAAGGTTTAAACCCTCCCTTGATTCTAATATGTGTGTGAAAATCTCAGTTCGGTCTTCAAGTTTTGAACTGTCTCAATTGGGTCGTAATTTTGTAAAAATGCACACATTTTACCTCAACCCTTAACTGATCTCAAACGACGTTAAGTTTAGTTGACGTGTTGGTTTAATCCCTTCGCGGTCTTCGTATTTGTGTGAAAATCTCAGTTCGGTCCTCAAGTTTTGAACTATCTCAATTGGGTCATAATTTTTGTAAAAATGCACACATTTTACCCCAATCGCTAACTGATCTCACTGTGCAACAATTATCTTCTGCGATCAGTAGAATAAATAGCTTAAAGACTGGTGATGAACCTATAGGTTACCAAGTTGGTTCATTTGCAGAAAAGGCTGTGAGACTGATTGCACTGGTTACGCGAGTTTTCTGTTGACTTTATTTTTTGAGCCGACGAGATAGTCTGTGTAAAATCCCTGATTCTCAGATAGATGAATAAAATCCCTAATTCAAATAAACTAAATAATAGGCATTGTGCCACGTGAAACGCTGCTTATTTTAAAAAATAATTCATATAATTAAATAATACACGTCAGCATGTCCTCTGGTTACCACGTCAGCTAAACTTAACGCCGTTTGAGATCAGTTAACGATTGGGGTAAAATGTGTGCATTTTTACAAAAATTATGACCCAATTGAGACAGTTCAAAACTTGAGGACCGAATTGAGATTTTCACACAAATACGAGGACCAATAAGGGATTAAGCCAACACGTCAGCATACCACGTCAGCTAAACTTAACGCCGTTTGAGATCAGTTAACGGTTGGTAAAATGTGTGCATTTTTACAAAAAATTATGATCCAATTGAGACAGTTCAAAACTTGAGGACCGAACTGAGATTTTCACACAAATATTAGGACCAAGGGAGGGTTTAAGCCAAAATATAAAGCCCTAAACAATCTTTGTTGTTTCTATTCAAATTATAGTTTTATTCAAACAATTGTGTTAACTAATTTCTATATATACGCTATTATATAAAGAAGATTTTTATTTTTTAGACATTTTGTTTTTAATTTTATTCTATAAGTATTTTTTAAATTAAAATAATTATTTAATACTTATTTTTTAATTTAAATATTTTTATATTAGCGGAATCTTAATCACGGCCCAATAACTCTAACTAAATCTTACTTTAATCTCGTCATAGATCGAAGATTTTTAATGTCTTTCCAGACGATTCCTTGATCCTCCGATCCATCTAGGGATGACAACGGGTCGGGTCGAGCACGAATAGTGCCTATCGCACCTTGACCCGTTGGATAAAAATATACCCGCGTGGATACTTGCAAAATATATATATATATATTTTATACATTTTAAAATAAAATTACAATATATATATATATATATAATATAATATAATAATTAAAATTTAATTTTAATTAAATTTAACCTAATAAAATATAATTCAATTTTATTTTTAATTAAACTTAATTAAAAAAATATATTAATTAATTTTTATTTTATTTTTTGCGAGTAACAGGTACTCGCGGGTCGGGTAGTATACTATCCGTACCCGATCCGTCTAGAAACAGGTATTCTGCTACCCGTTACCTGTGGGTAGTAAATATCCACGGGTAGTAACTACCCGCTGCGGGTTTTATCCGTAGATTTTTTTGTCATCCCTAAGTCCATCCAACAGAGTCTTTTCAAGACAATTTTTCGACCATCCGGTCCATCAAGTACAATAACTATTTATAATAAAAATTTAAATAAATAAATTATTACTTACACTAAAGTTATAAAAATTACTTAAATTGACTTTTATAATTATAATAATAATAAATGTTTTAATTTCTGTTATCACTATAAAAGTGAACACATGTATGTATTTTTCCTAATTTATTTAAAGATAATTTATATCTTCAAATTAAAATGTTTAGCAAATAATATTAACTATTTGTTATAATTTAATTATGAATACATAACATAAAGAAAACTTTAAAAATAAGTACAATTTTCAAATGCTTGTTAAAAAATGACATTTCTGCTTTGTATGTGAAAAGCAAACACGTTTCTTTTTTATTGACTCAAACATGCATTGCACTTGCACAGGGTAAATCACATTAGAATCTTAGCCAATATAGTACTTTTCTTTTATTAATATAATTAAATTGATTATAAAAATGTACTTAAATTTAGAATTTCAAAACATGGAGTGTTTCTAAGTAAAAGGTTACTTTTATGCTTTAAAATGTTTTCTTTTTCAGAATCGTGATCCTTGTGTAAGATACCTAAAACAATGTATTATCTTTTGAAACTTAAAATTTTTATCATAGTATTATCCTTAAAATGTGTCTTAAAATATTAAAAACAAAGTATTTAAACATAGAAGTGACACTCAAACATAAAACATAGTGAGAAACATAATAAGAAAAAGACAATGTTTGATGATAAGTGATAGATGAAGATGAAGGTTGAGAAGAATGAATGTATATGCACATGCTTATCATTGAAGACAATGTAAGTGATATTGCACCCTTAATTGAACTACAAAACACATTCCTCTCTTTTTGACTTGGATTCCTAAATTGGCTTCTTCTGCCCTAACTAACACAGAACGTGTCTCTTGCCATGGTTTTCCAACAAAGAATAACACCTACAAAGGAAGACCCCATATATAGTACTTTTTTTTTATATTATAATAATACCCTTCTTTTATTTATTTATAAGAAAATTATTTTTCAAATGTTCAAGAATATTTGCCAATGATATAGTAATTTATGTTAAGAAAAGAAGTAATATTTTTCTTTGTTTTTTGTCTGAATTTTTTTAGAGAGTTTTTTGTTGAAGAGTAAACAAAGTCCCACATTGAGTGAAAGAAAGATTGGTCAAGGATTTATATACATATAGATATCTTCAATGGTAAGAAGTTTTTTGGAATGGTACCAAAAGATGAGAGCTTTAACCCAAAGCAGACAATGTTTTATCATGTGTGTCGTACCTCCCCAACACTTTTGGCATATCATTCCAATTATTATATCCTTTAAGAGGGTCAACCTACTCTTATTAGGTCAAATATATTTTGTTAACTTATTTTGACTCTTAAATCAAAGTATGTTTTATGTGTAATAGAATTTCAACTTTCTTATCAATTAAACGTTTCCACGCTCACATTTTTTAACCAATACTCATTGTAAATTCTCTTAGCATAAAATGGGTTACGTGTAATGTGGTAAAAAACAACATTATAATATTCGTACATTATGAGCTGGCATAAAAGAAAATAAAAAAACCTGTTATCTGTGCTCTAGGGAATTTAACAAAATGAAACTAAGAAATAATAGTTTGTTTTACACTTTGTACTTAGTATCATCAATTTCATTTTAAGTAAACTTTTCATATTAACATAAATAATAGAAGTTTGTATGTGTATAACATTTCATACAAATTATATATATTATACTACTGATATAATGAAACTAAGAAATAATAATATAATAGATTTAACAAACTTATATATCTAAAAATATTAGTTGTATTAATTTCGGATATATCTAACAAACTTAAATATATTTAACAAACTTATATATCTAACAATATTAGTTGTATTAATTTCGGATATATTACATATTTTTACATGAGATTTCAAATAAAATATGTTCTTATGTTTTAAAATTAAAATGATTATTATTATTGTTATGACGAAATACATAAAAAATATATACTAATTATAATAAGATTGTTAATATTTAATCATTAATATAGTTCTATATTTTATTTCACAAAATATAAAAGTCAAGTTTGTGGTGATCATTGACATATGTTTATTTATAAAGTGGGTGTTGTTTATTGACATATGTTTATTATTAATTTGTATGTGTTAATCAACATCTTTTATACGCAAACATTAAAATCATACTTATGATTGAGTTTAAGTAATTAATAAGGTATGTCTTATTTAGTCAATAAGTTAGTCTGACAGTCAATAAGTCAAAAATAGTATTTTAATCAAATTAATTGAGTGGCTGATATAATATTTTTATAAAAAAGAAGCGAGCGATCAAAATAAAATAACTTAAAATAGAAAATTATTCTAATAGAATAATTTTAATATAAGAATACTTATTTCAAAAATTGATAGAGCTTGAATCATAATTAAGCAAACTATAAGAATACTTATTTCAAAAATTATAAATAAATACTGACAAAGAAAAAATAGTTAACAAATACTCACTAATAGATATTGACAAAGAAAAAATAGCCTAGAAGAGAAAGTATTGAACGACTATTCTTTGAAAAGATATTGATCCATTCTAGATAATAAAACATTAGTAAATATAATATGATAATATTGTATAATAAAATCTTTTTAATATATTGTAGACATAAATATTATTGTACATATTTAACTTACCGTTTAGAATTTATTGCAAGTATAATTTCTAAAATAACGACTATGAAGTTTATTTTTTGTGCCTTATTGGTGAAAAAATATTTAATTATACTATAAAAGTGATCCTTTTTAAAAATATAAACGTGCCTTTTTTATAATTAATTATTCATAAACTTTTGGTAAAAAAAAAATATTATTACATCATTCATGATCATGTTTATTCATTCTATTTCTCTCTTTTTAACATGCAAAATCAATGTTGAATCAGCATTCTCAGACAACAATTAAGAGATAACTACAAAGAATAAAGGAAGAAATAGTTGAACTAAAAGATAATTAATTAGCCATAATAAACTTCCAAGTTCTCTGCTTTGTCATGATGTTATCATCTAGAATGTTCAGAGTCAAATAAATGCACTGTTTTTCAGTGGTCTATGGAAAATTTACATGTTTAAAATTCAATTTAATTATTTTAATATAATATTATATATATACTTTAAGAGTACTGCATTTGACGTGCTTATTATTTTATTACGAGTGAAGAGATGCAACAGTAAAATTAGCCTAACTTTTGAAAATATTAAATGCTTTTTAGTACACACGGTTTCATAGTACCAAACATCACTATCATAAAAAATTTGTAATTAAGGATTAGCTCACTTTGGAATTTTTTTATTTCTCTAGTTAGTCAATTGATCCACGATTATTTCCAATTAAGTTTTGGTAAAAATAAAATCAAATGAACAGTAAATAATGAGGAATAACTTATTTAATAAACTTCACATAAATTTGAATTATAATGTTATGAATTTGTATTGAGAAAACATGAGTGGCTTTTATTAGTGTAGTGTTGTTTTTATTGATTTGAGTGTAAATACTGTACTAGAAAAGTATGTATTCGAAATTGATTATTTTTGGAGTTTTTAAATCAATTTTATGACCTATTTAAATAACAATTTATGAGAAAGAAGCACTTTGTTTTTACATTGGCTTCTAACAACAGATTTACAAAATGTTTTCTTATCGGATTTAGGCGTTATTGGATTTAGATGAAATGTTTCTAAAATAGAGTATTAAGGTTTTTTAAGAGTTGGATTATTATATTGTAATAAGAGAGTTTTCAGCTTTAAAGAGAAACAAATGAAAAACTTATTAATTCTTTGAATATTTATGAAAATAATGGATTAATATATGATATCAATATATTTAGGAATATTGTATATCAATTATTTATGTTGTTTGATAATAACAATATATTATTAGTTTAGAATATTTTGGAAACCAGCTTTAAGTATACTACAAATGTTTAGTTTACTAAAGAGAAAAGATCATGGCTGACAAAAAACTTGGAAGCTGAAACATCACAGTTAATTTATATAAAAACATAGCCAACCTTTGCGATATATATACTAATTTTGGAATCCAATTTTAGAGTTTTTAGGTACTTATTGTAATACATTTAGAGAGAATCATAGGAGGAGGAAAACAATTCTTTCTGCTTGTATTAAAAATTATTATGAGTAGCTAAACTCATCTTTGTTGGGATTAAACGTAATTTCTCTAACTCTTTGTTTTTCACTTTGATTCAATATATGTTCTGTTCTTACTTCATGTGTTAATTA
The DNA here is from genome assembly GCF_000741045.1 of Vigna radiata var. radiata. Taxonomy (NCBI): domain Eukaryota; kingdom Viridiplantae; phylum Streptophyta; class Magnoliopsida; order Fabales; family Fabaceae; genus Vigna; species Vigna radiata. The sequence goes on from NC_028352.1 coordinate 5,709,187, forward strand.
CTTTATTTGCTTTTATTGCTTTGATGACTTGATTAATCATTTTACTTCACAAAGCCTAAATGCAATGAGAATTGGTTTAAAGTTTAGATACAATCAAATCTCTTAATGGTTGATAAACATTAGAAATAAATTTGAGTATTGTCCATTAATGGAAGGAGTCATTCAATTAGGAGTGAAGAATCACAGTAAGTCTAATAATCTTAGGTTCTAAATGTCATGGATGAGTTTAAAATTACCATAAAGAGTACTTCCATGAGCACTAAAGTAATGCATTAAAAGCAATGCATTATAGGGAGAGTAGCCAAATTCAACCCCAACATCTTAATCATCATTACTTATTTTCATCATTCAATCAAACTCATTTTAAATCTATCAAACTTTTATCACTGTTTCATTTACAGATTTGAATAAATCATAGACTACTATTTTATCCAAACAAATCCATGTGAGTACAACCTTGTTGTACTACAATCGTACTATTGCACTTGTTGGAAAAATTAATTTGTTAGTGGACAATCGACAATATAATGCGACTCGGGTATTTTAGATCGAGTATTCTAGTATTTTGGGCAAATAGCTTTTTTCAGTACACCCAATAGTGACACTTCGCTTAGAAGTTAAGATTAAAGGTAATTTAAATACACTTTCCTTTTTGAACTCTTTCGGTAGACCCAATAATGACACTTCGTATTTTCTTTGACCTTTAAGTTAACATTTAGATCTCACAAAGTTTTTCACATTGTTTGTTCATTCTTTGCATAAGCTATTGGAGTTCTTTGTCAAATACTAAAGAGAATATGAGAGGTAAAGGATAGGATAGTACATTAAAGGAAAAACTTATAAGTGTGATACACGAGTGAAATTTGAGTAAAACACTTAGAAGAGTTGTAAGGATCTAAATATATTATGTCATTTTGTTTTTTTTAACCTTTTGCAGGATTTATCTATATTGAACAACGCATGCAACATATTCTAATAGAGGCATCTTTTTGGAAGTTGTGTAACTTGGTGGAGAATGTCAATGCCTTGGAGTCCATAATTGTAAAGTTGAATGGTAAAAATTTTAGTATTAAAAGGAAGCACAAACATGACAAAAATATTTTCTAAAGGGTTAAATCAAGTGCTATAAGATTTTCCAAATATGAAGGTTGTGTGCATGAAACTCATCAGTGACCTAATTGGAATGCAAGTCCAATGACTACTAATGAAGACCTCAAGAACAACATTCTATATTTGAAAGAGGAGGAAAAAAAGAAGACAAGAAAATGAAGCACATATAGAAATGGAAGCAAAAAAGTAAATAAAAGAAATAGGAAAAAAAAAAGAGAGAAAAATAAAAGAGGCAGATGGAAGAGAAAGAAAAAAAAGAAAGAGAAGAGGAAGAAAAGAGAGAAAAACAAGTAAAAGAAATAGAGGAGAACGAAAAGAGAAAAGGAAAAAGAAAGAAAAGAGAACTTCCTGATTTGTCATTTAAAGGAAATACTAATTTATCTCATTTTCTTTTGTTGTCTAGGGAAGAGTTGTTTATCAAGAATGAGTGGCACCAACAATGGGGAAAAGAAAGAATGATATTACCTATGAAATATTTATTCATCAATGAACAATGACAAAAATAATGGAAGAAAGAAAGGATGACAAAAAAGGAAGACACAAGTTTGTAATTTAATGAATTTGTGTTTGATACTATGTTAGCTTGTTTGTCAATTACTTTGGAAAGTCAAAGTTGTTTTATTAGTTTGGGCACAAACTTAGAAATAACTGCACATGAGTTAGTTTGTTTATCCATTCCCAACCAATTTTTAGGTAAGGATGCAAGTTTGAAAACATATGCACACGAGTTAGTTTGTTTGTCCATCTTTAAGCAACCTAAAACAATCAAAGTCATACTTATAGTTAAAGTGTTTATTTAGGTAATATTGTTTTGAATTTCTTTGAGCAGTGCATCTTTAATTTAAAAATGTTTGATGATTTATGTAGGTGGATATTTGATCCTGGAGGTCGACCTCCAAAGTCTTTGATAATAAGAGATTGGCCTCTTCCAAGATCCAAATCTCATTTTAGTAGAATTTTTATTTTGGATTATTTTATATGTGTTTTTGATTTATGTTTATGTTTGTGCATAGAATCTTCTAGAATTTGGGTCGAGTTCTCTTTAAACATGAGAGAATAATAAGGAATTATTAAGCGGTACAAATTTGAGGATAAATTCTAAGAAAAAGGGTGTGATAGTAGATTATATCCTGAGCATATATGAGAAGAACTTGAGAAATAACATTTACAATTCAAAGGATTTATGACAAGGTCAAAGATCAAACTACTTAGCCTTAAATCTTATAATGTTCCATGGAGGAGAAAACTTGAACATGAAAACTATGAGCACAATTGAAGAATAATTTAGAAAATTAAATAAATTATAATTTTATAAAATGTTAAATTCCTTGGACAAGCTGGCAAAGTTCTATATATGTAACTTTTGTTTTCTGTTATTTTTATGTGTTTGGGTATTAGACTGTATTTTAAGGTTTTTAAGTTTGGTTTAAACCTCTTTTTGGTCCTTAAGTTATAAGCGGATGTTCAGTTTAGTCCCCGTTTTTAAAAATGTAAATCTTTGGTCCCTAAGTTATAAAAAATGTATCAAATGAGTCATGTTTTGACTTGAAATACTGTTTTTGGTTGTTTCTTAACAACTGCTACATCTTTAGATTGCTCTGATTTGTTTCTTAATAATAACAGCACTTTAGATTGCTCTTTCTACTTTGAACATGAACATAAAAAAAGGACTCATTTGATACATTTTTTATAACTTAGGAACCAAAAGTTTACATTTTTAAAAGCGAAAACTAAATTGAACATCCGTTCATAACTTAGGGACCAAAAAGATATTTAAACCTTTAAGTTTTGTTAAACTTAAGTGTCTATATATATAGAAATACCAAAAACTTATATAAATCTTTTTTTAGTCATATTATACATTTGTTTCGAAAGAAAATTTTCTCTAATAAAAATCAAATATTAACATGTGGTGAGTCTTACACTTATATTTATCAATCTATTAAATTATGATATTTTTATTCTGACTTTATTTTACATTTTTCTCTGATTTATTTTAAATATGAATCAAATTAAAGAACGAGCGTACCTTTCATCAACAAATCGTATCACTCTATCTATCACATTATCGCAAACCTTTCACAAACAAAGTCTCACCCTTTCGATCATGTTTCACTTTACATCATAAAAAACTTAGCCATTCAGTTTTTTCGGAAACAATATTTCCAGAAAGCTTATTCCGAACATTTTTTCTTCTGGTAATATGTTCCAGATTTCCTGTGTTCTGAGACCTACAACTCCTCCATTTCCAATTTCTTATTTCGGTGAATTTTCAAATAACTCACTTTGGTAAGAAAAAAAAGTCTTACATGTGCACTGTCACACAAGCATCTCAGCGCTCAAATACATGCCCAAAATCTTAACAAAACCAACAAATTGAAGGTGAAGAAAAAAATAATGCAACTATGCATGGTGAGTAAAAGGGAAAAGGGTAAAAAAGTTTGAAGGGGTGCAGAAAGAAATTTCTTAATTTTTGCACTTGTGGTTTTTAAAAGGATATTTTACTCTTCATAAGTGATTTTCAGATTATTTGTGAAGGAAATTTTTCAGAAAAAAAAAATCAAAATTTTCATAACAAAATATCTAGAACAGAAATTTTGGAATACGCTTTCAACAATATGAGATACATTGTGCAATCAGCTTTATGAAAAAAAAAAAAAGGTATAGAATAAACTTTTCGAAATATATAATAAACTTTCTGAAACAAATTTTTCAAAATGCATGAAATATATTTCGAAACTAATTTTTCTAAAACAAGTTTTTCAGAACATGAAGAACTCTCTCTTCCCTTCTTTCACTCAAAAATGAAGTAACAACAATGATGATCTAGTGCAATAAAACTAGTATTTTTAATATTTTTCTATTTATATAGAAGTCCAAATAATAATAATGGGATTCAAGGAATAAAAATCCAAAAAAAAAAAATCATTTGCTTACTTGGCAATACTTTTTTAGGGCATTACTTCCTGCACCTCGTCCATTTCTTCCTTCATGTAAAAAAAAAGTGTTTCAAAAATTTTATTAAAAAATCCTATTCTTCTTCTTGTTCCGGAAAACGTATTCCAAAATTGATGGTGCAGGAAGCAATTTTATATATTTTATAAATGATTAAACCAATTGATCCATTAGCATCAATTTCAACCCAATTAAAAATAAATAAAACTACAGCAAAAACAAAAATGAAATTAGATAGGAATTCTGAAAAAACAAATGGGCTCAGGTGGATTCATCACGATGAATGTAATTTTTTTACAAGAATACAAAGGAAAATCGAAATGGAATGTTTGTTTCTTACAAATATGTTATGATGTTAATGATCTACAAATATATTAGGTCTGTTTATTTAAACTTTTTAAGATTAATTTATTTTTAAATAAAATAATTATGTAATAATAATTTTTCCATGTTTGAATAAATTCGTTTAAAAAGTAGAAATGGAAAATTGTTATTATTATTTTGCATAAACATTTTGGAGCTGATTTAAAAAAATGCATAACAGAGTGAAAAAATTATTTTTGATATTATTTTTTGAAGCACAGATAAACTTACCAGTTGACAAACAAACACCAATTATGTAAAATATCAATGTTTTTATTAAAAATAATCACATATGATTTAAATAAAAATATCATACTGAATATTTATTTTAAATGGTGTGAAAGGAAAAGGTAATATTTATTAGTTTTATATTATATTTAATTAACATATTAATTAGATAATATATTTATACTATTTTTTTAAAAGTAATCATATAATAATAATTTTATAATTCTTTATTATCATAAAAAAGTTGAAAACAATTACGTGTATGACATGCGTTTTCACTAATATCTAATATAATTATCATAATATAAAATATTCTTTATCACTACAACTATATTATTGAGTATTTTTCAATTTATATAAAATATAAAATTTCCAAACTTATGAATAATTTTTCAATTTGATTCTATTTAAAATTTAATTATAAACTTGAAAATATTATTTTTTTATATCTAAAAAATGACACTTATAAAATATCCTATTATCCTTTCTAATTTATAAAAATATCACTCCGAAAATACGTATTATTATTATATATTATTATATGTTATTATTATTATTTTATTAATGTTATTATTATTATTATATATTATTATGAGTAAAATTATTATTAGTAGTAATAAAATTATTATTATTATTATCAAGATTATTAGGATTATTATTATATATTATTATTAGTAGTACAATTATAAATATTATTATTATTATTAGTAGTATTATTATGATTACTATTAATAGCAATGATATTATTACTGTCATTATTATTATTATTGTTATTGTAAATTATTATCACATGTAACATCTCATTCTATTAGTATAAAACTACTAAAATAATTGTTATAATTATGATAATTAATAAGAAACTTGAGATTTTTAATTTACACCTAGAGAACCAAACTCTAATTATGTCATCGTTTCTGCTTGCACCCCATATTAGAATAACTTGAAGGATGTCTCCCTAATCTCACACTATTAAAATGATCATTGCAAAAGATAAAACAAACATACAAAAGTAATAAGCTAGCGATACAAAACAAAACATAATATACATTAATATTTCACACATGAATCATATTTCACATAAAACAATCCACACATCTTAAACATGCCAAGACATAGACTGCACTATCCGGATTTAGTATGAATGTCGAGCTTTGGCAGGTTGTACACTTGTGGTGACCATTGTCAATGGGTTTCACCCTACCACACTCATAGGGTTAGTTTATATTGTGTCTTAGGCCATACTGGAAACACCTAGACTAAGATCTTCTACTACATGTATCAATCTTCTATAATTGAGAATGAATGATCATTAGAGTTTCAAGATAACCTCCAAAACTAAGCTCCCTGCATTCATATCAACAACACTTGAAACCACTAATAAGAATTTCACCTTAGAAATTCTTTTCAAACCACACTTTACTTCAATCACAACCTCATTCATAAACCATTCAAACATTTCATATATTATACCAAACACATGTTAAATCATCAATGTAATCATTATTCATAAAACCATAAAAGAAAGAAACTCAAAACTCACTAAAGGAACATGACGCTCTACACAAGAAAACTACCACTCAATGCTAGAAAACTACCCCCTTAGTGTCAAAGCTACTTGAATGTGGTGCTCACTGCCAAAAAACTACCCCTCAGTGCCAGAGCCACTGGAATGTGGTGCTCAATGCCAGAAAACTACCCCTTAACACCATATCAGTTGACAACACACTATGTTTATGGACTTTGATGCACCTAAGACTTATTCAATTGATCAAAAGGGTTTCTTACACACTAGAATTGATACGAAAACACGTTTATAACTAAACAAGGTACCTCTTTGATCATTAAACCCGAACTAGGTGGATTAAACCCATATGACAACTCCAAAAATACCCAAACTGAAATCTACATTTTTTAACTCAAAACTGTGTAAACTAAAGGTATGAATAAGTCTTAATGGACTGAATAACATACCTCAAAACCTCATTTCATAACAGCCTCTATATTTTAAGTTTTCCCTAGTTAAAACCTCAAATATGGACTAAAACATGACAGAAAAACAACATAAAAACCAAGTATCATTTCCACCTCAGATTTTGCCTAACTTAACACCCAAAAAAAGTCCTAAATGACTTAAGAACTAACCCTAAACTTTTAAGTTTTCCATCTAACCATAATCTCAAAATCTCAACTATCAAAACCCCTAAAATTGAACTTGAAAACTTTTAAAACCACCCTTACTAACTAACACCTATTCCTATTTCAGATATCTACTAATAGTAAGCTCTAACAAGTTTCAATTAAAATAAAACCATACCCAAAACACCATATTTCTCAATCCAACCCTTATCTCACAAACTTGTTTATCAAAACCTCCATTTTTTACTACGAAACCCAGACCTGTAATAACTCACTACACCTTAAACATTGCAGGCAATTCCAAACATCAACACAACTTCATAACATAGTACTCATGACAATAATAACATCAAAATCACATCATAACAAATATTCATACATCATGTTATTAATTAACATAATCTAAGTGCAATAAATACTAGAATGAATATCACAATTNCAATTAAATCATCCTATCATCTAAACAATCACAAATCATACTTGTAAATTAAAATTTAAGAATGTACACTAGCTTAGAAGAATAAACTGTTTTAGAAGACCCTATATAATTTCACACCTGAAAGAACTCTATCTACACATAGAGACAATAAAATCATGATCAAAGTATGTCATTATTACCACTGATCAATAAAGAACCTAAAATAATACTCAAACCATACATGCAATTGAGTCAAACATCACATGCATTGAAAACGTGGAACAACATAAAAGAGTAAAAAATGACTTATTCTATTTTGAGAAACTGATCGGGTAGAGTTGAAGATCTCACTGTAAAGATCATACAAGCAATCTCCGATCTTCAACCAAATGAACAAGATTCAAGAATTCTTAGAAAGAAGATAGATGTCTCTAAAAAAATGGTTTCTAGAAAAATGATATATTTTAAAATAATGAGACTAGCTTATAACAAATTCATTTATATTAAAGTGTTCTAATGTTAGAATAATTGAGTCCCAATATTTTTAAACTACTTCTAAACTACTTCTAAACTATTATTATTATTGATATTTATGTTATAATAATAATAATAATTATTATTATTATTATAATTATTATTATTATTATTATTATTATTGTTTTTGTTATTATTATTATAATATATTGTTACTATTATAATATATTATTATTATATTATTTAAATTAATATTAGATTTATTTTATTATTATTATTATTATTATTACGTGTTGTTTTATTATTGATTTTTTATTGTTTTTATTTTGTACGAAATCATATTTTATCATTTGTTCACATTTTCACTTGAACTATATTTTTTAATATAGTTTTGTTTTTTAAACTACTTATATTTGTATGTGGTTTTATTTATAAATTTTAATATCAATTCTATATTATTTTTATTTTATACTAATAATTCATATTTTATAATATATCTACATGTTAATTTTATTTTTTACATACATTTTACTTTTATTTATTATAGAATCATAATTTAATTATTTTCACTCTTTTTTCCTTTTTGGTTGCTAATTTTTTTACATATTGTTTGCTTATACAATGTACCATAAAGAATTGGCTACTAATATTTTTTTACGTATATATTTGTATTATTTGTATTATTAATATTAGTATTGATATTATTATTATTTTAATTTACATATATTATCGTAAAATAATGTCATTATTTAATTTTTTTACCTTATTCAACTTTTTATTTTCATAACATTTATTTGTTATATATTATTATAATTATTAAATATATATATTTCTTAATTTAAAAAAATAACAATTATATTATTTAAAAAAAAGTGTGTGTTAACTGTTTAAATAGGGGTAATTTTAATATTTCACGAGTATATTATATTTCAATATTTATAGTTGATAATCAATATAAAACCTTTATACACTAGTTAAAAAAACAAAAAACAAAATTTTTTGACATGTGAACTCAAAATTATTTTAAGTTCGACTTGATTTTGTACTGAGATATTTAAATTCTGTTAAATTCTATTATATTTATTTTGTACAGAATAAAATTCATATATTATAATATATCAGTATTTTAATTTTATTTTTTACATGTATCTTACTTTTATTTACTACAGAATCATATTTTAATTATTTACATTTTTTCTTTTTTATGAATAATTTATCTTTACATCTTATTTTCGCATCTACTAATATTTTTTTATGTATATATTTATATTATTATTATTATTATTATTAATATTAATATTGATTTTATTATTATTATTTTGATATATATTATCATAAAATAATATAATTATTTAAGATTTTTACATGATTCTAACTTTATTTCCATAACACATTTATATGTTATATATTTTTATAATAATTAAATATAAATTTCTTAAATTTATTTAAATAAATATCATAACAATTATATTATTTTTTAAAAGAAATTAAAAACCTGAATATACACTGGTGACATAGGTAAAATGAGAAATTACCTAAGATATCAAGAGCTTATGCATTAGGGAATTTAAAGAAAACAGTAGGTGTTAACGGTTTAAATAGGAGTAGTTTCAATATTTATTTGTCTGTTACTTGATTTTGTATTGAGATATTTAAATTCCGTTAATTTATATTTTTTTATTTTGCATGAAATTATTTATATTTTATAATATACTTATATTTTAATTTTATTTTTTTACATACATTTTTTTATGTGTTTTGAAATTATATTTTAATTCTTTACGTTTTTTTTATTAATTTATCATCAATGTAACATAAAAGAATGCCTATTAATATTATTTTTATGTACATATTTAAATTATTATTATTTATACTAGATATTATTATTTTAATATATTATCATAAAATAATATAATTATTTAAAATTTTTAATTTATTCAATTTTTTATTTCCATAACACTATATGTTATTATAATATTTAAATATATATCTTTTAAATCTATTTAAATAAATATAATAACAATTATATTATTTTTCTAAAAGAAATTAAAAAGAAAAAAAATATACACTTATCACGTACTAGATGTTAAATAGGGATAATTTTAATATTTTAACAGTATATTATATTTTAATATTTATAATTGATAATGAACATAAAATCTTTATATACTAAATTAAAAAATAAATAACCACAGTTTTTGATATATATAACTAAAATTATTTTAATTTCTGTCACTTATTTTGTATTGAGATATTTAAATTCTGATATTTTTCTCTATTGGTTATTGTTTTTCACTCTGACATGGACTTCATAGAAGACTTTACCCTCGTGTCGGAGCAGCGCCGGGAGTTCGCCAACGCCGAGGACATGGAATCCGACCTGGAATTTGCCTTCCGTCTCCAATTGCAGGAGGCTCTCAAGGCCTCCCTCGCTTTGAATCCGTCTTCCTCCTCCGCTGTTATCGAACAGCGTACTGTTGACGACGAAGGCGTGCTAAATGCGACCTCACTGCAGAATGAGGAGTTGGCGCGTGTGGAGTGCGAGATGAAGGACCGGGAGCAGAGCGAGAGGGAAATGCAGAAGACGAGGGAGGATCTCTGTCGAAGGATCCACGACCGGAAGGTGGCGATTGATATATTGACGATTTCTGAGGAGGATTGGCAGCAGTGGGGCGATAACTTTGAGAAGCCGTTCGGTGAGGGTTCATCTTCTTCGGGTAGGACGGAGACTGAGGAAGGCTTGGTTAGGATTTACTTGAAGGGTTTGGTGAGCGAGGAAAACGTGAGGGGGGAGAAGGTTGTGTTATCTGGGATAGGGGTTGCGATTTGTGACCGTAGTGATAATTTGATATTCGAGGTTTCTAAGGCGGTGATTGGGAATGGCACTAGCAAGGTCGCAGTGGAGATTAAGGCGTTGATTGAAGCCTTCAATATGGCCCTTGCTTTGGACTTAAAGCGCATAGTTTACTATACCGATAATTATCCGTTCCTCCAATTTGTGAGTCCTTACGAACATCTTATGTTTAAAAATACATGTCTTTAAACAATCATAGTTTAATTGCGAGTTACTTTAAAATGGGACAATGTAGGTTTATGATTTATGAATGTGACATGTGAGGTCTTCTTTTTTTTGCATCAGGAGACAATTTTTTGTGACATTTACACGAACTAGGGATCAAAAGGTCTTACAGACTAAAATCAATCATTAAATATTCTAGTTGTAGGCACTAATTAAAACACGTGCAATTTTTTCATTGTTGAATTGATTTGGGGAGTTTTTTCTGATAAAAGACGTCATTGTTGATCTGTTAAAGATTGTTTTTTTGGATTATGATGTGGCTGAAATTTCATTTCGTTTGTTGGTGGTTTTAGGACGGTGGGAACGAATGAGTGAGAGGATATGATGTTATGTTTTTTTTCTTAGGGTTTTGATATCTTGTTTTTTTGGTGGTAGGTGAGAGGAAAATGGTCTGCAAGACAGCAGAAGATTGCCATGTTGGTTGATCAAGTTCATCTGCTTCAGAGGAAGTTTACATACTGCGATTCAAGGCTTTTGGCCAGAAATAATTTCAAGTTTGCATTTAAGCTTGCGAGGGATGCGATTGTGTCTCAATCTATGACACCCGCAGGACCTGGGAGTACGAGGAGTTTGAATGAAAATTGTGCTATATGTTTGGAGGATACTGATGTCAGTCAGATTTTTTCAGTTGATGGATGTCAACACCGCTATTGCTTTTCTTGCATGAAACAACATGTTGAGGTGAAGTTGCTTCATGGAATTGTGCCTAAGTGCCCTCATGAGGGATGTAAGTATGAGCTTCTGGTTGACAGCTGCCAGAAGTTCTTGACTCAAAAGTTAACTGATATCATGCGTCAACGCCAAGCAGAAGCTTCAATTCCTGTTGCTGAAAAAGTTTACTGCCCTTATCCAAGATGCTCTGCATTAATGACAAAAACTGAGGTCTTTGAGTACTCGAAAAGTCTTATTGGTGAATCTGAACTGTCGGGACCCAAGAAATGCTTAAAATGTCACGGCCTTTTCTGTTTTAACTGCAAGGTCCCTTGGCATAGTGGTATGACATGTTTTATGTACAAAACGTTGAATCCCAACCCTCCTGCTGAAGATTTGAAGCTAAAGTTTCTGGCATCAAGGAGCCTATGGCGGCAGTGCGTGAAGTGTAACCATATGATTGAACTTGCCGAAGGTTGCTATCACATGACTTGCAGGTATAGTAATAATATTTGCTTAGTTTTATCTTCGTTCGAATACTTTTTCTTCTTTTTTCCTAGCAATGGAAAGTGAGCATATATAATTCCCTGTACACATAACTATTAACAATTAACCAACATTTAGTTATTTATAGAGGAGCACTTATAGTAGTAACAGAGTTTTACTAATGCACTACACTATTGGTTAAAAATTATTGAAAACTGAAAATTCATGAGACTAATGGAATAAAAACTGTTTCCATTTGTCTATGCTATAAAGAAGCAAGCGCAATTGGATGGGTGATGTGAAGTCACATGTAATCTTTAATAACCTGACTGACGTTCAAAACACACACATAGATAGATAGAAGAGGGATGGAAACAGCTGGGTCAACAAAATTCACTTTTATATAGAGTTATTGAATGTTGTAATATTTGGTTCGGTAAAAGCTACATCAGTGTATTTTGATCGTTCTGCTATGTGTGTGTATGATAGAATGCTGAAATCTTAGTGTGCTTTTGTAGAACTAATATTAAATATGGACAACAACAGCCTTTCACACTAGCCAATGTTGACTACATGGCTTACACAATGTTTTAATGAGCTCGGTTAAAATCTTAATTTTCAGGGATATGGTTCATTGTCAGACCCGTTTATTAATTCTCTCCAATGTCCTTAATGGTTTTCCTCTAAGCACTTCATATAGTTAAAAATTCATTTAATCTATCATCCCTACTCGTGTCTCCATGGGCATTATTTGTTTGTGTCGATATGGACCTAGTCACATTAACCATTGTTTCCGTGATCGGTACCCACATCAATTTTTTCGTAAAGTAGCTTTTTGTTCTGTCCTCTTCTGTGATTACTACTCATTCATCAGATCATACTGGCTTCTGCTACTCAATTTTTATTTTTATTTTGAAGTTGTCCCTTTAAGGGCCAACATTCACTATGATAAAGTATAATTGGTTGTAGAAGTACAATAAAGTTTCCTTTGAGCATATGATTAGAAAAATAATTCTCATTGCTATTTGCGGTAGAGATGACTCAAACTAAGAACTTTAGTTTGTAACATGCATATTTAAGTAAGTAGTTTTCTTATTTGGATGAATGAAGAAGTCATTAGTGTTGAATCGCAACATCATCAACGGGAAGCAATAATATGTTGGCCCATTGCTACTTTCACTTCTAATGCATGTTTTCATTTCATATAATTCTCCGGTATTTCTTGTGATTGCAGATGTGGTTTCGAATTTTGCTATAACTGTGGTGCTGAGTGGAAGGACAAAAAAGCAACGTGTTCTTGCCCGCTCTGGGCAGAAGACAATATTTGGATGGAGGAGAGAGAGTTGGACGAGATTGACGATGATGACGACGAGGACGATGACTACTACGATGACTACGACGACTTTGGAGGTTGGCGTTGATTATTGTGATGCTTATTAAGCAGCTGACCGATTGATCAGGTTGACGGTCTACTTCTACATCTAGTAAATATTCGTATATTTTGAATATATTACTTAGCAAAGTTTTGACTTTTTATTTTCTCTCCATTTAATTTTACACTCAGCCAAGCTCCAACTGTTTTCCCAATACACTGTAGCCCAGTGCGTCCTTCCCTCAATGCATTTCAAAAAAAACAAAATCTTTTATTTGCCCCAATTTACTCTTCATTTTCCTTTGGCTTGGCTTAAAAAAACACTTTTTGAACGAGTACAATGTCTGCAGACAAATCAACAAAAAGGACAACGAAGTATGATGATGTTATTTTAATGCACAATACGTTGAAAAACAATTATTTTCACTCCTAGTATCAATGAAATTGCGATGAAGTTACTGATAGGAAATGGCCACACACGATTGATGTGACTTTCTTTGACGGTTTTAGATAAAGTTAGATGCCGAAGTAATACAAAAATGTTATGATTGAGACGTAATACGTAATCTTCGTTCTACTCTATAATTAGCTTCTTGTATTGCCTGGCTTCTCATTGAAAAATCGTCATTTTTATTCAGAAATTTAGAATTACAATTATCTGAGCACTGGGTTGGGGATTAAGTGTTTGTTGGTTAGTGTTCCTGCAAAAGCTGAATACAGTTTTCAGTTTGAAATTTTCAATATGCATCTATTGTAGTGATGTTGTAAAGGTATATTTATAGATTTAGAAATAGTTATTGTCTGCCTTATTATTTAGGGGTAATGGGTGTTGTGGAAGAAGATGAAATCAAAATTAGGGTTATTTATTTTAAGTAGCCATCAAAGTCTAATATCGAGATCTAAATATATTAGACCTTTTGTTTTCAAAATAAAAATGTTAATCTTAGTATAAATACAATAAGTTTGATATATTTGAGTTTCAAAATTGAATTTGAAGCCAAGGATAAAAAATCGTAATTTTGCAAGACTTATTATTCCATTACCTTTCGATAATAGGAAAGATAATAGTTGTTTTTAAGTCTAGAAATATACTTTTACATCATCGCAATAGGAAACACATTAATGTTACCTTTACTCAACTTTTGGTATAACTTTTGCCAACGAAAGTGGTGAGAAGCGAAAAGAGAGGGATGACAATGGTTTGGGTACAAGTTTGATTATCGTATCTCTGTAAAAATTAATTAATTATATTAAAAAATCACAAAAAAAATGATATTATCAAAATTTAATATAAAAAAGATAATAAATGTCAAATATTTATAAATAAATGATTATTATATAAATTTTGAATGAGAAAACCAAATAATAATTGAATAAAAAGAGGAGTGATTATATAAAATATTATGTAATTACAATTAAATAAAATTTTATAATAACCAAGATTAGTTTTAAAATATTACTGAAATAAAGTTAAGAGATATTTTTAAAAAATTAGAAACAAAAATAAATATTTGACTTAAAAATTATTTCGAACGTCATTTTACTTTTCTTTCTCTGAATTATAATAAAATACTTTTTATCAATAAAAATCATTACACTACTTAAATAATGCATAAGAAAACAAAGATGAAACAATTAATAATTTGAATTTAGTCATATAGTGCCCATGTCGTTTACCATTGTAGTCTATTGTCATTATCTGTCTTTGCTATAAATATCGCTCTTATTTATTACTATTGTCATCGAAGTTTCAGTTTTGACTAGTAACAACATAATTTTTTACCATCTTGATCGGTCACTCTAAGAGTTGTCTTTTAACACTTGTGTCTAAGTATCTTAGTCCTGCTCTTCTAATTTCAATTCTTTACTATTGTTTTTTTTTCATTGTTGTCTACTCTTTGTTGTCTTTGTTTAGTAACGTTCTTCATGGAAATTATGTTTCTACATGCTTTGATGGATAAAGGAGACTATTCTTTTAAAGATGCATATCTTCCACCTTCACTATCTCTCATTGATGCGTCATCATTTTCCTCGTTCATTATAAGGGGGAGTTTGTTTCCATGTGGTCTGATCTAGTCCATGCAATTTATCGTTGTCAGCCACTGCAGGTCACCATCTGTTATTGATGGAAATCTAGTCCCTGCAGTTTGTTTGTGTCCACCACAACAGACCACCATCAGTTACTAATGACAATTTAGTCCATGTAGTTTGTCGTTGTCCGCCACTACTGGTCGTTGTCCACTACTAATGGTAATCTTCTTTGTGAAAGACATCAGAATTGAAGTTTAGTAGTCCACCATTTTTTCAATATTATTCTCCACATTTGTTGTTAGTTGTTTGTCCACCTTTGTTCACACTCTTTATCAATTGAATGTCAATAATGCATTCCTCAACGACAATTTGCACGAAGAAATTTATATGGAGCAACTTCCCAATTTTGTGTCACTTGAGAGCAAATATTTTCACTAGATTTTTATTGATTATATTAGTAACAAATTGGTACGTATGCATCAACTTGAGAGAAGTGTTAGATATATTATCTTTATCTTATCTTTATCTTTTATTTTTAGTTAGTACACCATTAAAGGAAATTGCATAAAAAAGTATAATTAAAAGTATAATAAAATGTAAAGTATCTTGTAGATATGACAAAACTTTTTTAATATCAAACTAGATGAAAAATATAATGAAAATAGTTCGAGTGAAACAAAAAGTCCTCCAAACGAAAGAAAAATTAAGGATCAAAAGAAAATAAATATAAGTGTTTTAAATTACCCATCAAATGCAAGGTTTACTATTAAACACTTGAAGTTGAAACAGTCAAACACTTTCAAGCAAAAAAAAATAATAAATAAATAAATTAAAAAGAAGTAGAGATAATAAAATGTTTATTTGATTTACTTAAATTAATAATACATAATTTAAACATAACTACAAAAAGAAAAAAAATGTGTAATCAAGATATTGATAAGAGAGAAAGTATCTTAGATATGTAAACAAATTTCGTCAATATAAAACAAGTCAAATAATTAGAAGACACGAAGAAAGTGTGTAACTTAAGAAAAATAAAGGTTAAAAAACTAAGTGTTAAAAATATCGAGTATTAGCTATATTTATATTTATACCCAATTAATATAAAGATTTCTTGTTAAAATAGTAACCTGTTTAAAGAATACTTACTAGATGAGTCTATTTTTCATCCTTAAAACTTTTATTGTTTTTAGTTTAGTATTGTATACGAAGAAAGAAAGGTGAGTAAATTGATTATTTGGTTTTATTAATTTGTCTAAAGCGAACGTTATCTTATCATCAGTGTGACATTTTTACATAAATAGAAAACTCAAAAATCATTAAATCATTTTACTATGATCATAATAAATTATTTTAATAGATATAGTTGTAATATTTTATTATGACCATAATAGTTTTACTATGTGAACAGCGAATAATAATAGTGTTGGCTAAGTACTTACATGTACTGAGTTTTATCTAGTTTACCTTGCATGTAATATTTTGAAAAATTATTTATAATTTTGAAATACTGTACTAATGACACATAGAAATCTGGGGATGTTACACTTTGGTAATTATTCCCTTACGAGAAAAATAATGTTTTTCTTGGTAGTAAATTATTAAGTCTATAAACAAATATTATATAAAAATTTGTAAAATTTGAAGAAAATATATACAAACAATATTATTTCGTGTAAAGTTTGGTAGAAATACTTTAAACTATTTATGGTTTAAACCTTTTTTGGTTTCTAAGTTATGAGCGGTTGTTTAGTTTAGTCTCCGTTTTTAAAAATATAAACTTTTAATTTCTAATATATAAGAAATGTATCAAATGAATCTTTTTTTTATGTTCATTGTCAAAGTACAAAGAACAATATAAAGTGTTGTTATTATTAAGAAACAAATCAGAGCAATCTAAATATGTAGCAGTTGTTAAGAAACAACCAAAAACAGTATTTCAAGTCAAAAAAGTCATTTGATACATTTTTTATAACTTAGGAACCAAAGATTTACATTTTAAAAAACGAGAACTAAATTAAACATTCGCTTATAACTTAAGAATCAAAAAGAGATTTAAACCATTATTAATTTATGAAGATTAAATCAAAGTGAATGTAGAGCTTTGCTTTGATTTGATTGATAAGTTTTGAACTTTTTTTCTTAAAACAGGAGTTGGTGGGCACAAGAATCTGATCCCATGCAACAAACAAAAAGATAACACCGACACAGTTATCATAAACCTTTTGAAATACAAAGAAAAGTTAAACATGTGATTCAACCTCACATTCTATCTTTTTCTTTTTCTGAAAAATTAATTATGTTGGCTAAGCTCGTTGACTAATCACCCTTTGTTTTGGATTAACATATGGACCCTTACACCAACTTCCAACCACAATGGAAGAGCATGGACCACTTATATGTATGATAGGATTATGATGCTTTGAAATAATGAGAAAGATAATAGATATTTTACGTATTAACAGTGTACAGAATTATATTATCATTTAATTAAAAATACTTTTATGATATTTTTTTTAAACATACATTTAATGTAAGTTAAATTATAGTTGGTTGTGTAATTTTTTAATACTAATTATGCAAATATTAAACTGTAAAAAAATAAAAAAAAATTAATGTATTTATCAATAAATGTTAAGACAAATTATTAGTAATTTATATTATGCATTTCATTATTGTATGTTTGGATTTAAGGGTGGATTTGTTAGATAGAAAATGATGAAAAATAAGGAAAAACTATAGAAAAAAAATGATGTTGTTTCAATTAAGAGAGAAAAAAAAGTGAAAAATAAAAACAAAATGAAGAAAAAGTTTGTGAGAGATTATGTGAGTGATTTGATGATTGGGATAGATACCAAATGTTTTAATTGATAAAATAGTAAGATTTTAATTTTGTTTTTATGATTAAAACAAATAAAATAAAGTATAAGTAGTTTAAATTAATTTAAAATAAACTAAAATAAAATATAAGCGAAACATTAATTAATAGATTTTCAATTTTATATAGTGTGATATTTTCCTATTTCTATTCGATATAAAAGTTATACTTATCTTTAAAATTATAATACTAAAGTCATATTTTTTTCTTCTATGTTTTCAATTTTAATTGGCACTATATGGAACGTGAAAGTTATAAATGTGAGGTTTAATAATTTCAAACATATTTATTTGTGTAGGTTTGTCTCAAATAACTTCTCGTATTCTAAAAGGTCTCAATTAGATCTTTATTATGTAAAATTGAATTAGTTTAGACCTCGCCGTTAATTAGGTTGGACGACGTTAAAAACTTTAATGTGTGGCTTGATGATATGAGCAAGTTGTTCTAACGTTTCACAGATTATTCGCTGAGTTGACTTTCTTTTAAATAAGTTGGTGGTCGTCCTGGTAGTCACTCATCCAGCTTGGTGGTCAACCACTCAGTTTGGTGGTCGACCTGGTGGAAGGTAGGCCTGGTAGTGCCAAGAGACCATATGGTACATAAAAGATTCTTCAAAAGCATACTGAAACATTAAATCAAAGCTCATCATTTAAGTTTTAAAGAATCCTTTTTGTATCGTATGGTCTCATAGCACAACCAGGCCGACCATCCATCAGGTTGACCAATCACCAAACCGAGTGGCTGACCACTAGGCCGAGTAGTCCATTAACAGGCCGACCACCAACTTATTTAAAAAAATGTCAACTCAGTGACCAATGTGTGCCACGTCAGAACAACTTGCTCATGTCACCAAACCACGCATCATAATTTTTAACGTCGTCCTGCTTACTTAACGGTGAGGTCTAAATTGATTCAATTTTACATAACAAGATACCTAATTGAGACCATTTAGAATACGATGAGTTATTTAAGACAAACGTGCACAAATAAAGATGTCCTAAATGATTAATCCTTATTCTTACATACTAAGAAGAACTCAAATTGCATTTTTTCTTACAAACCCATGTTTCTATTTCTCTCCAAATCAACTTATATGAGCACAAAAATCACTCTTTTTCCATCATTCTGGTCGGTACATTATTGAAAACAAATAAGATTAAACGGAAGAAGACATGGAAATTTAAAGTTTTTATTTTGTAATTGTTCATTAATAATAGTGGTCCTTTTTTAATCTTTTTATATCCTAACTCTTATTTGGTAAATTAAGATTATTATTTATATTTAAAAAAATCGAAATAATTTTGAATTTATACGAGATGTTTAATTAGTGAGTTTTTTTTTTGGTTAATTAACATTTTATTTTGTTAAAACAATTCTAGAATACATAAATCTTTTAGCAGATTCTAAAAACGACAGAACAATTTTAAATATATTATAAATGTGAAATTATACTTGATAAACCATCTTAAAGTGCTATATTTATTATATAAACATGATCTCTGCTAAATAATATAATTATATATATTTTTTGTCTTTGGACAGTTTTTTAAAATTATGTTTTTTGTTTTAATTACAGTACATACCTATTTTTTCTTTACATTTTATGGTAAAATATTTTTGTAACAAACTGTATGTGAAAGTAATTATAATTCACTGTGAAATTCTTTTTAAAAAAATAATTTTAAATCTAGCTTGGGTGTATATATACAGAGGATGCGATAATTTTGTACATCCCAGAGTATAATACCATAACAAATCAACAAGTTCAAGGAAACTAAATAAAAAGCAAATAAAGATAATCAAGTACTCTAACAAATATAAATTAGTTAGAAACTAATTTTACTAATATGACGTGTATTAACTGAAAGATGAAACAAGTAACCTTTTTCTCCTTATCCGTTTCCTAATCGTTTGGTCTACCACCTTGGCTATTTCACTAGCCCTGCACGAGCTCCAAAAGTCCCAAAGAGCCAAAACTCCCCATACTCCATAAGCTGCAGGATCATCACGAAAATCATTAATCCCCACATTACCTCAGTCTCTAGACTCTCCTGACTTTGTCTCTAACGCCACTTGCAAAGCATCTAATTAGATTATACAATAGTACGTAGTTATTAGAATTTAAAATACATTAATGCATATGAGTTGATTTATAGTTACCGGATTTTTTACATTATGTTTTAAACATTATGTACTGTAAATATTGACTGTTGTGTTAAATCAATGCTGTAATATACTGTTTCATATGTAGGTTTGTTTAAAAGAAATTTACATAGTATAGGTCTGAGTTGTGACAAAAATCGAGGTTGAAAGCTATTTTATGGCCTTGATTAAACTACAACTGGTGTCATAGGATACACAAGATTTAAAAAAAAAAATTAAGGACTTTGACCTCGATTCTAGCTTGAATCTCTGTCATAGACCTATATTATTAACTCGGTTGAATCGAGGTAATAGTCCCTCCATTTTTTTTTCTTCGTTACTACTTCGGGCTCTGAAGAATCGAAGCAAAAGTTTCCATCTTTTTAGCTCGGTTGGAACTAAGATCAAAAGTCCTCATCATTTTACTCACCAATATATGCCTTGATTCGAAAACCGATACATATTGTCAAAAATAACCGTTATGGTTTTTTTGTCACTATACTAGTAAATAACCATTATAATAGGTTTTGGATAACTATTATACAATTTTAATAAATGAATTTTATAGTTAACTCAATCATTTGATTTATAAAATAATGTTTGTATCTAGTTATACATTGTAAATCTATTTATCTCTAGTTGTTATTGTGGAATCTCTAAAAATTTTATCAGAGACATTTACATATCAATTATAACATTATACATAAATGATAGTTTCATAACATCCTAATAGCAAGTGAGAGGATAAACTTAACAAACAATAACTTCTATACCAAGGTATGATTTACATAATTATAGATATATAATTTAAGTAAAAAAATAATATTTCTAAAAATGATTTAAAAGAAAATATGTGCAATTATAAAAAATAACCAAAATATTGAGTCTTTTACTTTCTATAATATTTTTTGGTTGAATATTTCACTTTATAATATTGTCCGTGGAGTTGAAACTAATATAGTTATGTTTTGGTTATGGTTGACCTATCTGATATTAACATGTTTAGTGTGAGAAATTGTTATCAAACCCATTCTTATTTTACATATTAAAAGAACTTAATTAATATACACAATCACAAAAAGGTAATCCTTCGGTATATTCATAACATATTGTTTATTATTTAGTAGCTTATTACTCTAAACCAAAAATAAAATAAATTACTAAATTATTAATGAAACTTTTTTGTTCATAAAATATAATTTATTAATAGATTTGATAAAAAAAATTTTAATTATAATTACTTATTGGAATATGGCAAATAAACTATAATTTGTGTTGATAAAATGTATTGATAGTTAAAATTTTTATTGTTGAAAAAATATTTATGTTGAAATTTTTTATCAATAAAGTAAACGTTTTAAGTTTTTGTTTGGTACTTGATTATATAATAGTAAAATTTATTGATAATTAATTTTTTTTTTAAAATCCATCATGTTAAACTGAATTTTCAAAAATGTTTTAGTAATTGAATTTTTTAAAATTTGTCAGTAAGTTCATCTGTAATTGATTTTTTTTAAATCTATTAATAAATCAATTGATAATTGATTTTTTTTTAATTTGTCGATAATTGATGTTTTTAAGATTTGTTGGTAATTATATTTTCTTAAAATTCAATAATAAATAAAAACTTTAAATTTTTGTTAATAAAATTGGTGTCAAATTTTTTATTAAATCTGACGAAATATTAATTGTAAATTAATCGAAGATCAATTAAAGAGAAAAAGATAAGAATGAGAGAAGAAAAAAAAAGGAGAAATAGGAACAAAGGAAGAGAAAAAAAAATAAGAGAAAGAAGAAAAAGAACCGAGTATAAAGAAAAGAAAATCAAATTATAATATTTTTCAAAAATTAATTATTGATGAATTTTGATTGTTAATAATTATCAAATATTTTTTTTCTTTTTATAAACAAATTTTATTTTGCTAAGTGGATGGTAATTTTAATTTATCAACAAATTTTTTATATTATTGAGAAATTTTGTCCGTTCATAATTTTATTTATATTTTGGTACAAATTTATTGATATATATATATACTAGCACTTTTATTGACACTCTTTAAAAGACATTAAATACAAATAAACAGATAAATGAACTTTTCTTAAGTTAAAACTAACTTAATATATGTCAATCAAAATCTGATTACTTGACATACTCATGGAACATCAGCTGTATGTGGGGAAATTTACTCTTACTAGTATCTCATTTCTTTGAAAAATTAGTCTCACGATTTACTTAAAATTATCTAAAAATCCCATCCATTACAAAGAATACTCATTTAGAAGTTTTAATTTATCTCTTTCTTTTTCATAAAATAGTTATGTTTCTGTATGTGGGATACGAGATCAGCTAGTTGAACTCTCACTCTTGTTTTCTATCGTCCAACTCGTTCTATTAGTTCGTGTCCTCAGGTACTAATCGGGGGTCCTGCAAAGAGAACACTCTGACACTCAAGTTAGACGGAAAATTGGTAAGCTGAATGATTCTAAATCAGAAAAAAGTAAGTCTACCTAGTCAATGATTCCCCATTTATAATCCTTACATCCGTAACTGACTATTAATTACTTTAAACCATCGCATCTTTCTTTACTTTCCCATCAAAACCCATCAATGCTTCTCTACCATCATACCAACCTTAAATCCATGTGATTGGTCTCCCTGGCGATCGGGTTCTACTTCTCCCACTATACCGATTGGCCCCACCGAACCCCCTGTACTCCAAGTTATATTTTTGTATTTCTCTTTATCTGTTATCAATTAATTTTGAGTTGTCCATTTTTTATTTCCCATTAGGTGAACTTTTAAGTCAAATGGTCCATGAGATGAGAACGACATTAAGATTGCAACCAAATGGTGTTAAAATAGTCATTTTCGTAGAAAACTTTAGCTATTTTTTAAAAATTATTTTATCCGTATAAATATTTGTTTCAATAATTTTTCTTCTTCGTAGACAATTCGTTACGTCGTTTTCTTTTTTAAGACCATAAAAATTGGTTCTCAATTCTTAAGGTGGCTTGGTCTAAAGGCATTATTGCATTTGCACGCAGAACCAAATATTTAAATGCCATTTATTTATTTCTATTTACAAAAATAAGCTATTTAAAAGAAATACAAAAGTTATATTTGAATAGATAAATAATACATAATTTAAATCTAGTTAAAGAAAATGTTATACATCAACACTAATAATAGTAATAAGTACTAGTTAGAATAATTATTTGACTTTTCAATTCCTATACCTACATCGAGCGGCAACTACTCTTTATTGGAAGATGTAAAAGGATAAACGGATCTTTCAATAATTAAAAAGTAGTGACAAAATATAGTCGGAGACTTATTTATTTATCAAAACTGACAAAAGAAATATGAATAATTCATGACGTAAGGAAATATTATCTCATTATATTAAATATTTTAAAAAATAATAACGAATATCAAAAAAAAATATTGCATGGATTTTCTTATAGGAAGAAAAGAAGTGATTGGACAAACATCTATATGAACATTTTCCAAGAAAAATATTTAAAATTTAAAAAAAAAGAGAATATTTTTTCATAAACTATGACATTATTTATGAGAATAGTGGGACAGAAATTTGTCCTGAGATGTGAATTTTATAAAATAAACTAAGAAAACGGTGTACACGTGGCGACGATCGGTGCAGCGTTCATTGAGCGTCATTCGACCGCAATTGAAAATTTTCAGTTTTTTACTTTTCAGACAATAGAAAGAAAGATTATGAAGTGGTTTAACATCATTAATTATCTTTGAATATGTGGTATAGAATAGAGATTAGAGTAAATAATTAGTAATTACTTAGAAACATGTTTTAGAAGTAATAACAGAGACATGAAAGGGTAATAGCGTGAGCAGTAACTGTTAAGTAAAGGTGCTTTGGTGGCGAGGATCCAAATTCCAAACCACCAAAAGCCACTCCATTTTTTCTCACTCACACCACTGTTTTTCTTCTTCTTCTTCTCCTTGGGTCCATTTCTTTGTCTGCATTAACCCCTCACAATTCCAACTCCACTCTATATAAACAAGTGCAAAATAAATATTAGTAATAAATACCTGATTTGCGACTTTTTCCTTTTCCCTTTCTCCAACCCAAAGCAAATCAAACTCAAATCTTCATTTCTCTGTTCCAATCATGTCTACTTTTCCCCCCTTTTCTTCCAGAATGTGATTGTTTGGGGGAAAACAAGAGAGCGAGAGAAGCGTGATGGAGTGGGTGAAAATGAAGGAGTGCGCGAGGGAGTTCATGGTTGGGGTGGCGGAGATGACGGTGGAGTTCGGAAAAGGTTGCAGAGACATAGTCAAGCAGAGTTTGGTCAATGAAGATTCATTTATTGTCAAAAACTTAGGGAGAGATTCCTACATTGGAAAAAGACTCAGAGGACCCTGTGCCAAGCTTTTCGACAAATTGAGCTTCTTCAACGAGTATTTGCCCGAGGATAAGGATCCTCTTCACGCTTGGTCCGTCATTTTCTTCGTTTTCCTTCTCGCCTTCTTAGGTAATCGACTTCAGTTTCAATGTAACCAAATCAATTTAATACTTTTGAAGTTCACTTTTGGATCAGGGATTAGCTTCCTGGAAGTTATTAATGCTGTCTAAGGTGTTTGAGTATGATTGATTTGTTTTTATTTCTAGCTTTGTATGTGAATTTTGAGCGTGATCCGGACGCGCCGCCGGTGAAGCAGGTGTTTCTGCATCCTCCCAGTGCTTCTCGTGTTGTGCTTCCTGACGGACGGTACATGGCGTATAAGGAGCAAGGTGTTTCGTCTCACAGAGCTAGGTTTTCCATCATTGCTCCTCATAGCTTTCTTTCCTCCCGGCTTGCAGGTTGATTTTCTTTTGAATTGTTAGCTTTAGTTGCTGTTAATTTTTTGTGATCTCATGTGAGGAGAAGTTGTTTCATGGTCCAACCCTACTGTGATCAACTAGTCTTTTAAATGGTCTCAACTAGTCTTTACATGACCAGTTATTGAACTTTGCTAATTAGTTGTCATAAAGAGTATTGTTATGCAGAGATTGGGTCAGACTATAGAGACCTGCTTGAGGTATAGTTTTTTTTTTCTTTTTATTCTATTAATAGTTTTTTGGCATCTTTTTGGAATTAGGGATTCCGGGAGTTAAAGATTCTCTGCTGGAAGAGTTTGGTATTCGTTTGTTGACGTATGATCTTCCTGGTTTTGGTGAGAGTGATCCTCATCCCAAGCGGAACCTGGAATCCTCGGCAACAGATATGGCATTTTTGGCGGATGCTCTCGGTGTGAACAAGTTTTGGGTTGTTGGTTATTCAAGCGGGAGTATGCATGCTTGGGCTGCACTTAGATACATTCCTGATAGGCTTGCTGGTATTGATTGCTTTTTTCTTTTTTGTCGTGTGCTTTTTTCTTTTTTTGTCATGCAACTTTTGATACAGTTCATGTCACAAATTTTGTAGTTTTTAGCCATTTACTTTATGTTTTATTGCTCTATTTTTCATTTCATTTAGGCCTTTTGTTCTTTTGCCTCATTTAAAACAATTGAACAAATTGTTTAAAGTGGCTTGTTATAACATTTTGCGTCCTTTTGAAAGTACCGCTTTTTAAAAAATATATCAGGTAATATATGTGTGTAATGTGCCGCAACAATATAATCAAGTTTTTCAGAGGGAATATCCACCATGCCGTGCATTATGAAATTAATCTGTCATATGTTCATTATCAGGTGCGGCCATGTTTGCTCCCATGGTGAACCCATATGATCCTATGATGACGAAGGAAGAGAGACGAAGAACTTGGAACAAATGGACACGGAGAAGAAAATTCTTGTACTTCTTAGCCCGGAGGTTTCCTAGATTTCTAGCCTTCTTCTATCAGCGAAGCTTCTTGTCTGGAAAGCATGGACAGATTGATAAGTGGCTGTCATTGTCTCTGGGAAATAGGGTAAGGGAAACTTTGCCTATCCCTTTATATCTTTTAATTAACAAATCCAATATTCACAATTTGGTTCCTTTAAAGTGAGATGCATACTTAATGTAGAGTTAGAACTCTTGGTAAGAAAATCGAGGGAAAAGTTTTAACTTCATAGTTTGAAATACTGTTGTATGTATTTTACGGCATTCAACTGTTGATTTTTCAAATCAATGGTTATAACTGTATCTTTTAAACTGCACCTTTCACTTTAGAGGAGGCAAATACTGATATATGACCTCCATATATGACTTCAAACGTTTAACATTTTTGTTGATGGTCCACTTTATGACTGTCACCCACCTGTATTCAGTTAGATGGACTAAACATTAGAGTTGTGCCAATTAACTGATCAGTATATGGATGAGACGGCTTTGCAAAGTTGCTAAAGAAATTCTTGACATTTTCAAATATCATTTAGCTCTGTTCTGTGATTTAAAGCAAAAATTATTACTGAACTTTGGTTGAAATTGGTAGCAACGTAAATTTGTGTCACCAAAAGCAGGTTCTAGTGGCCCATGCTTTACCAAGAGTTTTTTTTTTTTTTAAACATGTGCATTGACTCATGCAAGATTGCAATGTCCCTTTCAGGATAAAGCACTGATGGAAGATCCAATTTATGAGGAATTCTGGCAAAGGGATGTGGAGGAATCAACCAGACAAAGAGATGTGAAACCTTTTGTGGAGGAAGCTGCTTTGCAGGTTACAAATTGGGGTTTCAGCCTTTCAGACCTCAAGTTGCAGAAGAGGAAACCGACTAGTGAGTTACTCAGTTGGCTGAAATCAATGTTCACTGAAACTGAGGAATATACAGGATTTCTTGGCCCTATACATATATGGCAAGTGAGTGCACCTATGTTTCATTCACATAAATCCGCAGTCATGTTATCAAAATTTATTGCTCGTGTTCTTCTATTCTAACAATTTAATTTAACTCTATCGGAGATCACACATCAATTATATAGCTAAATTATAATATATAAGTGGGTGTAACATTATGTTATCAAATTAGTTTTATAGAATTGAATTAGGCTTAAGGTTCTCTTTCTAAGATGGTATTAAATCTTATCCTAATGAAGTTTGTTTGATCTATAGTGCCACTTGTTATTAGGTTGGTATCAGACCACTTTCAAACATCTAATCCCAAACTTGAGATGTTCAATCTTTTGTGTAAGGAGGTGTTAGAGATCTTATATCAACCATAGATATAGCCAAACCCTAAAGCCAGTTGTAAGGTTAATTCCAGTTTCTTATAAAACCAAATCACTTAAAGGCAATGACGCAATATGCGTATTTGGAATATATTTGATATAATATTGGATTAGAATGTTGGTACACTTGAGTATGTCAAATATTAATATTAAAAATGCATTAGTATATACAAATGTTCTAAAACACTAAATGTATTAAATTTAAACTACTAGACATTATCAAGCTGATTTTCTGCATTTTCAATTGCTTTCTTGCCTTTTGCATCCATTTCAGAAGTTTTAGAAGCTAATTTGTCCATTTTGACCAGTTGGTCCCAAATGTTAAAACCATATAACATCTTATTCCCTTTTATATTATATCAAAGCAACTTGCTTTGACTTTTTTCTTTTTCTTATCTCCTCCCATTACCTGTCAGTACGCCCACCTTTCAGTTATCATTATTATGACTGCATTCTAGGAAGGAACCTTAGCTGTTTTAAGTTCCTAGTAGTCTAGCATACTCGTCTATTGAGTGTATGATGGAAAACATCGAACTGTTGCATAACCAAGTAACAAGTTTTCTTGGTTTCTTTCAATTCTTCTGTTGTATTGCTTTCTACTAAACAGAATTTAGGAAATTGTGAATGTATGATATGGTTCCTTACTGTAGACGTTTCCTTGGCGTAGTTTATACTAGTATTAAGAAGTCTTTACTCGTTTATGTGTATATTCATCAAGAAGCTTATTTTTACCTGATTGCTCTAATTCTTTGTTAACCAGCAGTTGACTTTTGTTAAATGAAGTATGACTTCTTGTAGTGCAATGTTAACAGGGAATGGATGATAAAGTGGTTCCCCCGTCAATGACTGATTTTGTGCACCGCGTGCTACCCGGAGCCGCTGTACATAAACTCCCATATGAAGGCCATTTCACTTATATATACTTTTGTCATGAATGCCACCGGCAGATATTTACTACACTTTTCGGAACCCCACAAGGTCCACTCAGCATTCCTGTAAATGTAAATGAAGCCACCCTAGAAGCCAATATTGAACAGCAGGCAGGAGTAAACGATGATGAGTATGCTACAGACTAGACGTACACATAACAGGATAAAAATGTTCTTTTCTTCTTCCATTTTTCTGGTCAAACATCACAATTTTATGATGTAAATACCTTATAGTTTTGCCTCATCTCCAATGGAGCAATATAGGAAAGAAAATAAAAATTCGTGCTTCTGGTCTAGTGGCTGTTGAAATGTCCAACAAAAATTGTGTTTGAACTCCTTTAATTCAACAACTCCCATGCCCCATTTCCTTCCACTTAGTCATAACTTCAACACAA
This sequence comes from Vigna radiata var. radiata, assembly GCF_000741045.1. Taxonomy (NCBI): domain Eukaryota; kingdom Viridiplantae; phylum Streptophyta; class Magnoliopsida; order Fabales; family Fabaceae; genus Vigna; species Vigna radiata. Next base: position 5,738,001 of record NC_028352.1, read on the forward strand.
AACTTGCTTTTGGTAACAATAACATACGATACTACAATTCGAGTTCACCTGATGAAACAGGGAATCAGAAAGTGTGTATTATTACTCGTCTCTTCCCATCCTTCTGTTAGTAGACACCAAATGATGGAATTGCACCCTCTACATCCTGAACTAAAAATTCGGTTGAGAATGACATAACTGTTGACTCTGCAATCTTTGTCGTTTACACCAGCAAGGTTTTTTCACTACTTAATTTCATTCTATCTAGCCTCGAACCTGAGGACCTTTCTGTTAAATGAAGAGTTAACTCATTTTATATTTATTCAAGGATTGGGCCAGCAACTATGCCTTTTTTACCTGCTAAGAGCAATAATAAATGTGATGTCTATGGTTGTATCATATAATAGGATATTCTACATGATAGTATTGTATTCATTGCAATTTCCTGGAACACAATATTCATGACTACATGTTTTTCTTTTTCAAAATTATCTAAAATACAAATAGCATTTCATTGATCACCTTTTAAAAGCATATAATGAGAGTAATGCTATGAATACACATTAAGAAAATCGACATTTTTTCTAAAAAGGAAGGTGTACTTATCATAACAACAACATTAAGGGAAATACATATAATTTGATTTGCATTGTTATACCTTTTTCTTACACTAAAAATATTACTTAATCAATAGGCAAGTACTAATCTTTTCATATATAATAAATACTAACTTCTTTTAAGCATAAAGATTAATGAAGTGTGAAGTATATTTATCAATTTATTCTAAATCTTTAAAAACATAATTGAGAGAATTTTAACTATCAATCAACTATACTAATACTGGTGTTGACTAATATCTTAATATTAATGTTTTAGATATTATTTTATTAATTATGGGAATAAGGATTTTAAAGAATCACATATCGAGAAAGATTAAATTATTATCATATATGTATTTTCGTTAATATATTCTTACATAAAAATGTTAGCAAGTATCATTAAGAAATAAATCCGTTTTTTTATCATAAAAAACAACTACCATCACATCCATGCAACGGTGTAGTTAAATGTAATTATTTTTTTTATGACCTCAGAGTATTCTTTACCTTTTAATAGAAAATCATTAGTTTATTAATTTGTCATCTGTCTCCATACCACATATCATACATCTCAGCAAATTTTTTTGTAAGTGTTTTTTTTGTTCAACATTAATATTTTACGAATTTTATTTGTATTTACTATTATTCAGAACGATTTAAACCAAGTTGTCATTTACATTATGCAATGACCTATCATTGTGATCATTTATACAAAAATAAAATAAAATTAACGAATACATTTATCATGTATTAATGTCTACATAAAATTATTTTTTCATAAATTAACTTGTAGATTCTTTATATAGTTTTATCTCAGTTTTTATTTTTAAGTGATTTTTATTTTTTTTTAATTCTTCTCATTTAATGGCTTAAACCACCCCATGGCATGCAGGGCGTGAAGCATTTGGCGCTGCACTTCAGCCAGACGCAGTAACCCACGTTACGTTGGTTCCCCCTTTACCCAGTCTCCGTTCCCGAAAGCGCCTCTTTGTCTTCCAACTATTCTCAATTTCTTCCCATTGGTTAATCCCAATCGCAAACCTCATACACTCTCAGTATATATTTTTATATAACCGTCTTCACTTGGATGTCGGCACCGCAGAGATTTCTCTGCACTCTCTCCCACTCCTTTCCTCGCTCTTCTTCTCTCTGCACCTTCAAATCTAGAACCTTCCTTTTCCTTCCATTCGTTCGCTCTTACCTCACCCTAACTCCCTTGCTCTCACCAATGCCTCGCAATCAGGTACTATTCCTCCTCTGATTTCTTAATTCATCGCTTCCGTTCGACTCTCTTTGCTTTCATTGTCAAATTCCTACTTCCAAATTGAAATTTGGTGATCTTATGCTTTCTCGATCGAACGCGCTGAGTTTCCCATGGTTGAATGTTCTGCAGCGAAGTGGCGCGCACATGGAGAGGCGATGGAAAGAGAAAGCCAAAACTGAGGCGAAGTTGCCGGCTACGGGAAACGTAGCTGCTGTAACTGCTGCGGAAACTGTTACTAATAAGATTGCTGGATTGAGTATTGGTGATAACGGTGGGAAAACCGGTGCGCATGGTTCGATTTGGAAACCTAAGTCTTATGGAACTGCGAGTGGAGGCGCTGTTACTGAAGTGGAAAATGGAGCTGGAGTTGAGGCAAGTGTGGCTTCGACGCACAAGGATGGTGGAAGTAGTTTGAGTAAGATATTTCGAGGTAATCTGTTAGAGAAATTCACTGTGAACAACTCCACGTACACACGTGCACAAATCAGAGCGACTTTCTATCCCAAATTTGAAAATGAAAAGTCGGATCAAGAGGTATATTCTTTCTGTATTGCTTTTTTTTTTTCTTCCTGTTCAGAAATGTGTCTGTCATGTGATATCTACGCTTTTTGTTTGAAGTAGGTTTAAATCTTAGCCTCCTTGGATACATCCAGACAAAGTAAACACATATTTTATTGATGTTTGGAGAGATAGGAGTTTATGATACAGGGAGAGTGAAATAAAGTAAGAATTAATTCCAGAAAATAACTGTTGATATAACATATCAGGTAGAGATATGATCAATGTAGTTCCTATAAGGCGAAAACAATCTTCACCTAGATTGATTTTCACCTTTCAACCTAAGCTGATTTTGTACAATTGAGTTAGGTTATTAGTCGTAATTCCAAACAGAAACTTTTATAGCCTCGAGTTTCTCTTGATGTGGGAATATGTATTTATGTCTCGTGGCAAATTACTCAGCTCCATGTTTGCTGATATGGCACTCTTTCCTTCCACATTTCCTATAACCAGAAGTTCTCTTTGAAATGAAGGAATTTGCAATGCTTTTAGATCTTGACTCAGGCATGACGTGATCCCAAGTTCCTAAAGGCTGCATGATGTGTTTTTAATTGTTACGCTTAGTATTAACTTCTAAGAAAAAATATTAGAGTAAATTACTTGTCTCTATCCGACTCAGGTTTTAATATTTTATGCCAGTGGGATAATAAATTGTTTTTCTGGATAAAGAGGTATTGTTTCATTCCTGCAATTATCCACGTGTGTATACATTAAAGACTGTTACTTGTATCTATTCTGTATCGCTGTAGGTCCGGACCAGGATGATTGAGTTGGTAGCAAAAGGGTTGGCTACCTTAGAGGTATGGCAATTATACTTCATGTTACATAAACTTATTTAAGCTTTTAGGGCTCTGATCAATACTCTAGCTGGATGAACTTTGATTTGATTGATTTACAGTGGTGAATTTAATTCTATTCAACTTCTTGTGCAGGTTTCACTTAAACATTCTGGCTCTCTTTTTATGTATGCGGGTCATGAGGGTGGAGCTTATGCAAAAAACAGTTTCGGAAATATGTATGATCAAGCCAGATATCGTCTTCTTTATGTTTCCCTTTTCATTTCGCTTATGCTTGATATTTCTTTTTTGCCTTTTATTGTGAATAATGGTCATGCAATTTGGATCTTGTCTTTATTGGGAAATATGTATGGTCAAGACAGATCATGCCTCCTTTATGTTTTCCTTTTCATATAGCTTATGCTTGATATTTTCTTTATTCCTTTACTTTGAACAATGATCATGCAGTAATTCATCTAATGGTGAAATGTTGTGGCATAGGAAAATTCTTCATTTGTACGTAAATGATTTTCTAGGAGTATAATTGCAGTGGTTTTCCATATTTACGAATACATTTTACTTTATTGTTTTGTTTTATGTAGTTAATTTTGTTATTTATTGGTTGTACCATTTTTTCTTTGAGCAGATATACTGCTGTTGGTGTATTTGTTCTTGGACGGATGTTTCGTGAGGCATGGGGAACTGAAGCTTCAAAAAAGCAGGCTGAATTTAATAATTTTCTTGAGGTAAATCAAGAATAAAGAACAAAGAGGATTGGATTTAATAGCATATATAGGATTCTATGGTAGTAGTGTTTAGCAAGAGCATCTCCAAGACTAGATCAAATTTAGAGGATTGAATTTTTCAGTTTTTAAATTTTGCTTTAGCATGTTTTAATAAATTTAGTTAAAGTTTGCTATAATTTTATCCCAAACATCTGTTCAGTTCATACACATTTGCACCTTTTAATTTATCTTCAAAATTCAGGGTGTCTTTGTTTAATATATTGCGGCTTGAGGAGAATTTTTTAAAGCCACATTAATTGGAATATTTATTGTTGTTTTCCAATCTTTATCTGAGAATTTACCAACCCCCCGCGCTCTCTCTCTCTCAGGTTGGACTTTCTAATAGTTTGCATGATTGTAGTTAAAAATTGTATAAAACATTAGCTTATACATGTAGTTGATGATCGTCTAGTTTTCTGTTTGTCTCGCTTTTTGAACTTGGCATATTTGCAATTTGTGTATAATTTTGGCTAATATTTTTCAACCCTTCAAACATGCACTTCCTGTTCATGTGGATGTTGAATCGTATTCACTTTGTAATTATAAGTTGATACTGGTGCGCAGGATTTTGCTCCTGAATTTATTTAACTTCTAGTTTTAATTCATGCCCAACCTCATGAAATGAATGTTGTTGTTACCTTCTCTTTCAGAGAAACCACATGTGCATATCAATGGAACTAGTAACTGCTGTTCTTGGAGACCATGGACAGCGTCCCCAAGAAGATTATGGTAAAATTCTTTTACTTTGTGAGCTCAGTTGAACAACTAGGTACAAATCTGAAAATAAAATTCAGACTATTGCTTACTAAAAACTGATTTTTACTGATCAGTCAAAATACTATGTATAAAATTTTGGTAAACTATTCTGTTCATGGCTGTCAGATTTCAGATATTGAATTGTAAGGATATTGTTGCTATGTGTAGACTAGCTGTACGGTTATAAGTTATAGCTTAAATTGCAATGTTAGGCTTAACTAAGTTTTAAGTCCCCGATAAATTTGGGTGTTTTCAGATGAGTCCGTATTAAATTTTTTCTGTCTACTAAGTACTCAATTTTTATATTTTTCAATTGATTCCCGTTCATTTAATTTTTATCAATAATTCAGGGATGTGACTATTATCTTGCCTTTTCATCTTGTGCGCTTGTATCCACGTGTTAAGAAAGGTGATGTTTGGGATTAATATAAGAAACAATATTGAAATACTGAGTCACTCATTCTTTTACATTAAACACAATATTGTTTTATATTAATTAAAAACCTCATATTTCTTAACATGTGGAGACAAAAAAAAGCAAGATGACGAGACAAGATAGTAGTCACATCACCCAATAACCAAACAAAATTAAACCACAGGGACTCAATTGAGAAATAGTAAAATTAAGTATTTAATAGACAGAAAAGATTTAACAAGGACTCAATTGAAAACATCCAAAGTTATTAAGGACTTAAAACTTAATTAAACCTTTAAAATATGTAGTACTGTGTAGTAATTGTACTTTACATACACCTGATCTGTCTTTTAGATCTTTTAGTTATTGCTGTATCTTTCTGATTCACACTATTAGAAATTCAAAGTTTCTCCTGGACCAGAAGTTTAGAAGGGAGTGAATGGAAATGGTCTACCACATTAGGAAGCAAATAATGCTTCCAATTTATACTATTCCTGCTTAAAGATTTATTTCATTTGGTGTTTTTCATGTGAAACATTCATGGTGTTCTTTTTAATCTGGGCAGCGGTAGTTACGGCAGTTACTGAATTGGGCAATGGAAAGCCAAAGTTCTATTCAACTCCTGAGATAATAGCTTTCTGTCGAAAATGGCGCCTTCCAACAAATCATGTGTGGCTGTTTTCAACAAGGTGAACACAAATGATTTTTTTTTTTATTAAAAATATAGGATTTTCTTACTTGACATACCTCACATGATTTACTTGTATTTGTTTAAAATTTGGTTTTTTAAAATGGTGATATACTAAAATAACTAGGGTTGCATAAGAACTAGCGGACCATTTGTACTTATATTGATGCACCAAACTTTCTTCTAAATAAATACCTTTTATTTGTGCATTTATTATTTTGTGGTGGCTTAAATAAGTTTTTTGGAAGCTCCAAAATCGTCCCATTAAAATTGGTACTTCCAATATTTTTCTAATGTTTATGATACTCAACATTTAATAAATATGTGAATTTGATCCTGACAATTATGCTGCTACTTTTCAGTTAATGGTATTGACATGCCAATCATAATAGTGTTACATATGAGCATACTTCCCAGCATCTGACTAGGATGATTACATGTCAATATTATTAATCCAAGAGTAGTAAAGTTACTCTGATGACCATATTTGCATATTTATTATGTTAGGTATTAAAAATACTGAATTTTTTTTGGGTACTAATTTCAATATGGTCCAATTATGTGGATACCAAAATCTTAGATTGGAGTATAATGTATTTTTGGTATTCGTTGCAGAATTTTTTATATTCATTTAACTAAGAATATTTTGAATAACAATATAATATGTTCGATGAACTAATTTATTAAGACGTCTTCTCTATCTTTTGCTATTTCGAGGCCTATGTTTTATCTTGGATTTTTATCATTAATATAACTTGGAGCCTTAAAAAACATGTGGAAAATTTGGTTTCACTATCATAGCTTTATGTAAATGTAGAAAATCAGCCACTTCTTTCTTTGCTGCGTATGATGCCTTATGTGAGGAGGGTACTGCAACGTCTGTATGCAAGGCTCTTGATGAAATTGCTGACATCTCAGTACCAGGTAAAAATTTTGAGCTTCACATGGTTCTTTTGGTAGACTAAGCATTTCTCACTCCCACATTTTTTTTTACTTCTATCATAGGCAGACAATATCCTTCTGAAATCAATTTCGGGTGGTCAGTGCTGCTTCCGTTTATGAACTGATATTCTACTTAAATTTGCTTTCTGAAGTTTGAATCTATTGAAATGTTTTGAAAGTGTATTTTCAACCTAACTCAATATCACAAATTTAGTTTATAAGGTGAGTTTTAAATCCATTCATATATTATAATTTGGTCATATTTCTAGTGAATATGGGATCTTTAACACATAGGTTTGTAGTTTATGTATTATTTTTTCAATTTCAATCCACTGTGCTTTGTTAATCTAAGTATTTCATTTTCTTTATTCTTTTTTGGTCTCTTGCGGAAAATCAATTTCTGTATGAATTATTTGTTAAATTCACTACAAATGTACATTTGTTTTGATAACTCCAGGTTCAAAAGACCATGTTAAGGCCCAAGGTGAAATTTTAGAAGGTCTTGTGGCTCGTCTTGTAAGTCATGATAGTTCAAACCAGATAGAGAAAACTTTGAAAGAATTTCCACCTCCACCTGCCGATGGAGGTACCCCTATTTCTCTAAATATCATGTGCCCTTTACTTTGATTTTTGTAGTTGATGGCCTTGTTATTTTATGCCGTGTAATATATTCTTGATAGTTGAGAGATGATTAGATATGCTAAAGCTTGAGATATTAGTACACGTAACAAGTAATAAGTTCAAGTGTGCCTATTCAAAGCAAAGTGAGATCTATTTTCTAGGGCATAGTTTCAGATATTGAAAATCATAGTATTGGTCAAAGTTTATATTGCAATTTAAAATGATATATGATTTTTCCTGTCTCTTTCAGTGGCCCTTGATTTTGGACCAAGTCTAAGGGAAATATGTGCAGAAAATAGAGATAATGAAAAACAGGTACAAAGTAAACTACTTTTCCTTAATTAGAAGTTGTCAATTGTAATTCATGGGTAGACTTGGGTTCTTCCAGTTATAGCACATTTCAATTCTAGCAAAGATAACTGTGGGACGCTGTCAAGCAGGAAATATGGGTTCATCATTCCCTCTGTTCAGATAGACTTAAAGGTATTCTGATTTGGAATGTTTGCAGCAAATAAAAGCACTTCTCGAGAGTGTTGGTAGTTCTTTTTGTCCAAGCCAGTTGGATTGGTTTGGGACTCATGGTGCAGATTATCATTCAAGAAATGTGGACAGATCTGTTCTTTCAAAATTTTTACAAGCCCATCCTGCAGACTATTCAACTAAAAAGTTGCAGGTCAGTTTAGACTTTCTTATATCCTAACCTTACACTTGGAGTTATGCTAATTTCCACAAACTCCATGCATTCAATTTTGTTCTTGTACAAGTTTCAAAGTTTGCATATCCTGATTTTTAAACAAGTATATCCTCAATTCATTACTTAGTTCACAAATCTTCCTTTCTATAAATTATTTATGTATAATGAAACAAGTGTATAATAATAGTATTTTCCTCCTAGACTTGAATAGTTTTCAATCATCATTATTTTTCTCAATGCCTCGATGAGAGGGCCTCTCAATTCTTATTTTGTGCTGAAATTTTATTTTAATTTTCCAATGCTCACACCTTTTATAAATCCAATGTTTTATGGTCTTCCGTTTTGTCATTGCAACCATAGCTTTGATTTGATTTGCAATCAGGAAGTTGTTCGGTTAATGAGAGAGAAACGCTACCCTGCTGCCTTCAAATGTTATCATAACTTCCACAAGGTTGATGGCATGTCAAGTGACAATGTTTTCTACAAAATGGTCATTCATGTACACAGTGATTCTGGTTTTCGACGATACCAGAAAGATATGAGGTCTATATTTTTATTTCTCCCTAATTAATCAGATATTTAATATTCTAAAAATCTTTCTTTTTTCAGCCTTTTCAACATTTTACGTGAAAAGTTTTACCTATTTGTTGAGTTTTGAATGTTGTTTTCAGGCTTAAGCCAGGATTATGGCCATTATATCGAGGTAAATGCTTTATTTTCCATTCAATTTTCTAATGTCCTATTATTCATTATGTAAAAATTTTAAGCTAATGTTTGCATCTCCCTTTGAGCAACTAATATTGTTAATCATGTTGCCAATAATAAGTATGTACTGGTCTTTGGTATTTTGTTTAGGCCTTTAGTATTTGATAGCTGCTGTTGAGAGATGTAAATGATTGAATGGAACATGTATATTTGACAATTTAATCTCTTGCATTATGGACCATGAGTTTTGAAATTGAAGTTGTTTAGTTAACTTTTTTCTGTTAAAAATGTCAAAAGCACTAAACAAGTTTTGTTCATCCAAATTTATTTAATTACTATGAAATTCAAAAAATGCAAATCAAAGACACGTATTGATAATATGCTCTCCCAAGCAGCAATAGAGAAGTTGGAATAAATTATTAATCCTATGGATAATTTTCGTAAATATATTATACCTTTGAAGGCTTGATTTGAAAAAAAAAAAAAATCAACTTTAGATGTAAACTTAAATTATGAAAATTTTGGGGATATAGAGCATGTATTGTATTCATTATATCAACTCTACTGATGAGCTGAAGCTTGTGAAAGAACACTGCATAACATTTTATATATGACCAATTTATTCACAGTTTTATTTTGTTCAATGTTTGGTGCTTTTTCTTTGGAAAGAAAACAATTTAAATAAGGGCCACCCCAACTTTACACAATATAAATGATTGTCTAGCAGCCTACTTCATACCAGAACCAGATCTTGATTTTCCTTCTACAGAGGGACAGAACACAACCTGATTTTTCTTTCTGTACAGCTGTAATATTTTGTCCATTACTTCTACTTCGCCTACATCCTAAAACTGAATATTTTCAACCCCTTTAACTATTCCAATGGATACATTCTCATAGGAGAAGAATGAAAAATTCTCTCTTATTGGAAATCAACTCCAAGATCTAAATTTAATAAAGTCTGGAACAGATTCATGGTTGGGAACACCATGATGGTCACTGGCATTACCAAATTTCTGTCATTTTTGTTATTCTTATTTATTCATATCAGTTTCTGACTCCTTAATTTTCCCAGGTTTTTTTGTTGATGTAAATTTATTTAACGCAAACAAGGAGACAGCTGCTGAAATTTCTAGTAACAGTGTAAACGAAACTGGTAGCAACACTGCTGGGGAAGATGACTTTGCGGACGAAGATGCAAATTTAATGGTCAAATTGAAATTTCTTACATATAAGGTATACATTCATTTTTGAAATATGAAATTATATAATTAAATGATAGGTTTAATCATTCTAGTCACCTTTGTTTTTTGGTCAAAGTCACATATTGGTCTCTCAATTTTTGTCTTAATTATTTATTCTTTGATTCTGATGTTTTCTTCCATTTCATTTTTTTTTGTGGTGGTCCTTTCCCGAATCTTCTTTCATCAGAAAATGGGTGATTGGGGATTCGGTCTGGTGACTGAGTTGCTCTTTCTTAGTCTATATGGTATATTCTTATCTTTTCTTTTATTAAAAAGAATCTATATATAAAGAAGAAGGATCTAGAATAGAACTATTCTTCTATTTGTGATACCTTTTTTTGGTATCGCTTTTTTGAATCATATTTCTTTAGGCTACGGTCTAGATAAAATAATGATACATTTAACCTTCATTGGGGGAGCCGGGCGGGTCTCTTCTCTTTTTGTCCGCATTTGCTACAACTGAACTGAACTACTCATGACATTTGTAATCTATATCGTCCTAAATTTTTGTATAGGTTATTTCCTAGCTCCATCAATAATTACATTTTTTCTTTTAAGTGGGATTTTCCTTCTATTCAATGGAGTCTTCGCCACCTTCTTTCTTTTGAAAGTCCAAAGGAGCAATAAGCCCTTTGCCGAAAGAATGCTCACCAATAATAGAGAGGACATACATTTTTGAAAAATTGATGCAATCAAGTTCTTACTGTTTACTAACACGGTTAAAGGAGGTGTCACATGTTAGTTTGTGTTTTTATTTTATTTTTTATTTTTTTAAATATTTTTTATTTTTTATTTTTTTAATATTTTTAAAAAAAAATAAAAAAATTGTGTATTTTAAGAATCTAATAACTATGCTTTATTCTTATTCTTATTTTTTTATCTCTGCCCCAGCTTCGAACGTTTCTTATTCGAAATGGCCTGTCAATTCTGTTCAAAGAAGGTCCAGCTGCTTACAAGTCTTATTATCTCAGGTGAATTATGTGTTGCTTGCACAAGAGAACTGAAATCTAGTTTTCAGCGGACTTTTGGTTTGCCATATTTTCGCAAGTTTACATTTCGATAATTGGCGAACTGCATATACTACTTCATATATGTTTCCAGTTAAAAATTTCATGGTCAAGATTTTAGATTGATGTGTATGTGTTTTGTTGACATTTGGGCAGTTTGTTCATCAGCATCACTCTTTCTGCTCCATGAATGATGTGTTTGCTATGTGACTGCTCTACTAGGTCTAGGCTAGTTTTGTAAGCATGAACAGGGGCTTCATAAGCAAACAACAACTTAAGAGAAAGGGTTTTTAAATTTTTTGAACTTTGCACAACCGCCAAATTGGGATTGAATGGTATTAGTAAACTAATTCTTAATTTGATTTTTTCCTTTCTGCTACATAATATAAGTACCTCATGACGTACCTCAAAGGTTATCAGATTCAAGTTTTTTTTAGTAGAATTTCCTGATTTATGATCCTCTATGCTTTCAGCCAAGCCAAAATGATTGCAGAATTATTTCAGCACTGGCAAGTGGTAACTTGAGCAGGCTCAAACTGAATCACATTTTCAAGGTCATGTTCATGATTTCGATGAAAAACCATCCTTTTACCAAAATGATTGTTTTATCCTTTTTGAGACACATTTTTAACTCAAAATTTAAGAGCATTTCATTTTTCATCTGTGTTCTCTTCTGAAGACAGACAAACCAATTGCATTAAAAGCCATTGAAGGCTGAAGATTCCATTGATGGCTGCTGAAGAACCAATTGAACCTTTCCATCTTTGTTTTTTTCTTCTCTCTTTTCATCTTTGTTATAAACAAACCATAACCAAGGGTATCAGCAGCACTGTGAAAGAGATAATTAGAACTTGCACCTCTGCTAATGGGGATGTTGAGGTTCCTCTCGATTCGTGTTAATCCATTTCCGGAGATTTGGTTTCATTGTGTTTCTTTTTTGTGGCAATTTGTTTGATTTTTGAATTTTTGGATTTGTTTAAAAAGGGTTAAGTAGTCAATTGAAAAATGATGGTTAAGAATGTAGTTTGATAATGCATTGTTAGAATTTGAGCAATTTTTAAGGAATGGTGATCTATAATAGGGATTTCCAAAGCAGTTGTTAAATTTTAACCTTGCTTCGAGATTGTAATTTTATGATCAGATTCAGTTATCTGTGCTAGTTTTACTATATATATACACACACGCACACACAAACAATGACATTTAACAAATTTAATCTTTTATTCCATGTTGAGGCTAATTAGAGCAATTTGAAATAGTATATACTGGAGTGAGTAAAATATATATTTTTATATTTATTCATTCTAAATAAGAGCTATTTTTCTTTATTCCGGAGTTCTAATACTAGATTATTGTTGTGTTACAAGTATTATGCTTCATACATATTTTAATTGTAGGAATTTTTTTTTTATATTAGGTAAACTTGTAAATATGAGTTGAGTTTATAGTGTGACAAATTAACCCCCAACATGTACCTTTTTCTGGGAAATTTTAACAAATCATGGAAACAAAGCCTTTCTTGATCTTAAATCTATCCCTTCCTCCATTTACAAATTATCTTGCTATTTATCTAACTTTATGCTTCTCATCCAACGTTATGTAATCTGAATTAAATATTTTGTTTGATTACTTCTTTTTTACTTTCTAGACAAATGAAAATTTGGGGAACCTCTCCAGCAAAGCAGAGAGAACTTAGCAAGATGCTTGATGAATGGTAGCTCCTGAATCATTCCTCTCGGTTTCCTCTGAGTTTGGACTTTCAGCTGAAGAGTTCTTTTCACTTTCTTTCTGTCTGTCTGTCTATTTTTCTTTTTCATACTTTGGTGGTGCATTTGGTTAGGATCTTTTCTTTTCTCTGCTTACAGGGCTGTATATATACGAAGGAAGTGTGGAAATAAGCAACTGTCATCATCAACATATCTGAGTGAAGCGGAACCTTTTCTTGAACAGTTTGCAAAACGTAGTCCACAGAACCAAGTTCTGGTAGGTTCTGCGGGTAATTTAGTTAGAACTGAAGATTTCTTGGCTATCGTTGAGGGAGGCGTGGATGAAGAAGGTGATCTTCTGGCAGAGCGTGAGATAACACTTCCAGGGCCTAATATCTCAGTCAAAGATACAGTTCCAAAATATGAAGGGTTGATTGTATTCTTTCCTGGTAATTGTTTTACTGTAAATGTAGTAATTCCCAACAATTAGATTTATATTAGCATGTTCATCACATCCAAAAAACCATTGAAGTTCAGGAGATCTTAAATCGAGTATTTAGAACTATAAATAAGGTTTTAAATGTGAGCATTTAGAGTAGTTCGCCATTTATGCTAAAATAGGTGAGGCAATATAAATTGCCGGCAAGTACAAGGATTGGCTGCTTTTCTATTTTATGAACTCTTACTGTGGGAAGCAATCTCCAGTTGGTGTTAGTTTTAGATATTGTTAAGATATCATTAGATATTGTTAGTTACAATATTATATGTATTTGAGCTTAGCTCATATTTTTCTAAATACATTATCTTATGTTTATTTTCTATACAAGGGGAATTAGTCTTCTACCTAGTTTTTCACTATTTTCACATGGTATCTAGAGGTAGGGGTTTTAGGTAAACCCATATATTTTTTTTCATTGTTGCCACAACTGTTGTAGCCGTCATTGGAGCCACCATTCAGATTGGTGACCTCAGCTATCAAATCATTTGGGCCAAGCGACCACAACCTCTATAACAGAAGCTCCCACGAGCCCTCATGCGCTGCTCCCAGTCACACACCTGTCACTGCTTTATGCTAGCATGGTGGTGCGTTCTGCATTGTCTTCGGTAGTGACCACCTGCTTTGGGATTGTCGTCTCCTCGTTCTGGATTTGTGTTTGTTAACTTTATTGGAGAACTTTGTTTTTTAGATTTTTTTTTCTCTCCTTTTCATCTATTCCTTGTCTTCTACCTCTGATGTTACCCTTGCTATTACCACTTTGTCTAGTCCATCATCCTATAAAATGTTGTGCAACAGTCAAAGTTTTTCATGTTATTGGATTTACATGAACTTTCTGATGACTATTCCCATGTTTGTGATTGGATTTTGGGATCTGCTGTTATCTCCAATTTTACTTTTACTTGTTCCACCCTTTTTGTGTATCCTAAATAAACTGATCGATGATATACATGCTTCCATTGATGATTCCTCTGCTTTTGTATTTCAAAGTGGTGAGCCCTCGCAAGTCTGACAAAGGGTGTCGCAAGTGTCAACCTATCACAAGCTAGTCACAAGATTGTTAGGTGTTATGCCTTACATAGTCGTCCACCTTGATCTGACCTCACCATGAATTAGTTGGTGTTTAATGTGAAACAACTTGAAGTTAGTTTATAAACAAATTAATACATGGCCATGGGATATGATCGAACTAATGAGTTGTCCATGAATTTAATGATCCCTTCTGCCACAGAGTATCACTTCAAGAACTAGGATTTCGAGTCAACTTACAGTTTCCAAGCCGTTTAGGCTTTATGTTTTTTGTTTGAGACTTTGAGAATTCAGTCAAAATAAAAGAAAGTAAAGTTAACTTGAATACTTTGAGACCTTAAGCTATGGCTGTATACTTTGAATTGAATGAGTTTCAAGTAAACTTCAAATTTTTCATATTGGTTATACTTTGTTTTAGTCAGGTTCACTGTGGAGGTTTTGCAATTTTCTTTTTGCTGAATATTGTAGCTGTATTTTACACAATAGATTCCACTGTTGATATAGTTTTTCCTTAATTAACACAGTTTCATTTAATAGCTGTATAGCCAAGTGTTTGATTTTTTATATTTAAGACTCATCCTGAAGGTATTTGACCATTCTTCCAGGAATACCTGGTTGTGCCAAGTCCTCCCTTTGCAAAGAATTGCTAAATGCCGAAGGAGGACTAGGAGATGCTCGACCACTTCATAGTCTCATGGGTGACCTGATTAAAGGTAGTTTTTCTTTCAAATCTTTTTATAATTGTGCTTAAATTGCGGAGGTTCTTAGCATGATTCATATGTGTATATATATATATATATATCCTATTGCTCCAGTGCTCTAATGTACAGAAGCTATAAATATTTGTAGAATTACTCTGTTAAATTTTACAATTAACTGCTTAAGCAGTGATAGATACCTTAAATTGGGTTTCATAAAGCATGCTATTCTAGAATGTATATATGTTTATCAGGTTAGTGCTGCTCAGAACTAATATGGAGTATTGTGGAGTTTCAACAGGAAAATATTGGCAGAAAGTGGCTGAAGAGCGCAGAAAGAAACCAAATTCGATAATGCTTGCTGACAAGAATGCCCCAAATGAAGAAGTTTGGAAACTGGTTAGTGTTCAAACTCTTTTGACTTCTGTCCCCTTTTGTTAAATAGGATTTGGTTTAGTATTTTTCAATGGTAAAATTGCCACATTTAATAATTAATCAGATTCTCTTCCTTGGAGTGTTTTCAATTTACATGATGAAACAAAATAAAATAAGAATTATGTTTGATATGAAATCCTTAAAAAGTATTTCACTGATTTAAAATTCAATTTTCTATTGACTAAAATCTTATGGCGGGTGGTATTTTGTTTTCATCTTTAGATGGCTGGGATATTGTAGTGTTATGACAAAGTTTGCGTAAATAGGTGTGTTTGTTTTAGAGTCATATTACTTCCCCAAAATCATATTTCTAGGAATATTATTACTTTGAGTATATTTAAAAAGGTGTTTGGTTATATATGATTATTTCCAGCTATATTTTCTAAAATTCAAAATAATTTAAATAAAGATAAAATTTATAAATGTAAGAATTGAATAACTTCCTATATTTCCTTGGGAATTCCACTTACCTGCCCCTTCATCATTGGAATGAAAACTATCTAGAAGAATGGGAATATAAGTTTCCTGGAAATAAAGTTATCTGAGAGTCACTGCTGGTAACCGTCTAACACACGTGGGAATATGTATTCCTTCTTCATATTTCCAGGAATAGAAGATGAATGAAACAAATGTGTCTTATGAGCTTGTTTAGATAAACCTATTTGAAAAGAAAAAAATATGAAGTTTCTCCACAAGTTAAAATCAGCTTATGCATTAACTAATTTGTAGAAATCCTTACAGTAGTTTTCTTAAAAGTTTATTTTAACCTGTCCAAAAGCTAATTCAGATTTTTATTTCACTTTTCCTTATTTTCTTCTCCTATAAGTGCTCATGGAGAAATTTACTTAAATAGATCCTGCAATGAGATAGCTGCTATAACGAAAATGGTATGTCAGGCAGATGATTAAAACTGCCCAAATATAAATGCTAAAGAAACTCAAAATTAAAGACAATACTAATTATCAGTAATGAAATGTTATAGTCTAAACACAAGGAGGGAGAACACAGGGATGCAAATTTGGAAAAAACAGAGCAGAGAGGCATGAAGTGCTTGTGGGAAAGTTAGAGTGCTACACATCTGTGAAAAGGGAACCAGCAGGGCCAAAAGAGTTGGGTTGGCTCGAGTACTGTTGGGTTGCCAGAAAGTAGCTCGGTCTGCCTAAGAAAGATGTTGAGGTACCTGAAAATAAATCATTCTCATAAAGCTCAAAACAGAGTCTGTTTTCAATGAAATTAATCAAGTGAGATGGGCTTCAACCCTAAGAGGCTTCATTTACCATAAGAGAAGGAATCAAGGGATTCTCCTTCATCACCCCAAAATTGGGTGGGAAACCACTGAAAACATTGTCAAAGTATGTTTTTGTAGGCTGCACTGAGTGCAGCAGCAAATCAATGTGATGCCCAGGCAGTGGTGGAAATTGCCACAACAGGGCATAGCGACACAATGACAGCTGAATTCATTATTGACTACAATGCACAAATGCATAATTTTTTTAAATATCTTTTTTAATCAACATTACAGCCAAAAAGACCTAGACATTGTTAAACCCACTTTCTAGGTACCAGTATGAAAATGAGTTAGAAATTTGTGTTATGAAAGGGAAGAAAGTTTAGGAGGATGAAAGTTGCCTCCATCCAAGGTTAAAGCATGCTGCTGCAAGGCATATAAAGTGTTGTTCTAGAATTATAGTATTACTTTGTGTAGAGAGAACCTACTTTTTTTTTTTGCTTTTGATCTGTTAGTCAACATCTGGAAGCAGTATTGTCTTGCTATCAAATTTGTATCATTTGCTTATTATAATTTCTATAAATTAACCTAGTCGCACTTGTTAAACATGCAGATAGAAGACATGTGTCACAAAACCAGGGCATCTGCTGTACCAGTTGTAGCTGAATCTGAAGGTAATGTTTGTTGTCAGTTCTGAATTCTTTGTATTGACTAGTTTTCTAATATTTGTTAAATATTCTTAGATAACTTCAGCTGAGAGAAAAGAGAGAATGAGAACAATGAAAGAAACTGTTTATTAAACTCTGAACAGTTTGAAGTGTGTACAAGATATGTATAGAAGTCCTGTTTCTATTAATACTAACAGAAACTTACAGCTGTACATAAGAAAACTATATCACTACTCTACAATACAAACTGATTTAAAACTATATCAACTATCAACTACAGCGTGCTAACAAATGTAAGGAACATGTCCTTTTTCACATCTTAAATTTGAAAGATTTTGCTTGATATGCTTTAGTCCCTTATAACTTGCTCAGTATTTATTTTGGTTAAAATTTGGAAAAACAAAAATTAGATGATAGTGATCTGGCTTGGGAGCACAAGGACAGTTGTGTATTGTTTCTTGATGGTAAAAACTTGACTTATTTTTAGCGGCATATTCACATGTTCTGTTTCTCGGTAGTGAAGAACTGGACTTATTTTGGTACGAATACAATGTTTCTCGCTAAAGAAGGACTTCGTTTATTTTCATTTTAGTAATATTCATCTCTCTATTTTGATGTGCAGGAACCGATTCAAATCCTTTTTCTCTTGATGCATTAGCTATTTTCATGTTTCGCGTGCTTCAACGAGTCAATCATCCGGTATTTGTTACTTTTGTTTTACTGGATATATTTTACGTAAAGTTTTATTGTCTACCACTGACTTTATTTGATCATTTCAAATTTCTCAAGGGAAATCTTGACAAAGCATCTCCAAATGCTGGCTATGTGCTGCTAATGTTTTATCATCTCTATGAGGGCAGGGTACAGTGCTTCTTTTTATTGTTACTACAATTTCTTTATATTTTTGTATTTCCTAAACTGAACTTTCCAATATTTTGCAGAGCCGTAAAGAGTTTGAGGGTGAATTAATTGAGCGTTTCGGATCACTTGTCAAGATGCCACTCCTGAAATCTGATAGGTACTATCATGTTATCATTATCCATTCACAGGTGTCGATAACATTTTAACATATTGAAGCATATTTCAATCCATTAAAATGTAACTCAAAATAACATAGGGCTGCAAAATAAATTTATAGGTTTTCTAATTTGTTTTAATGTTGAAATTAAGATGAAAGAACTTAGAACATTTTGAAAACCTAAAGAACCATTACATCAACAAGATAGAAGCATTCTTGGAACAAAATCTTCATCGCTCGATTCATCAATCATTAAGGGGCTTTGACTCAAACAAGATCTTCATTAATGAAGGAGGTTGCCATCAACAAATGCATCACTCTTATTTCTACAAATTCAAATTCAAATACTGTTTCCAATCTTTGCAATCTCAACTCCATGCTTATCAATGATAAAACAATAGTTTTCTTTGATAGAGACTGCAAATCCCCTTCTTACCTATTGTGTAACACTAAGAAAACTCTGATCCAGTTTTGAAATGTAGAAAACATCTATAATTATCATTCATTTCTTTGTTGATATAAAAATTATTCATATTCCTTTGGCTTGCACAATTTCACTATTTCCTAATTTGGCTTTGGGTTCAATTGATATCTCAATAGAGGAAAATATGGAAAAACATTTAGTCACGTGGCTGGTGCAACCTCTCTTAATAAGCCAAATATTCAATTCATTGGAATTAAGTTTTTGTGATGTCATAAATAAATAATAGTAGTCAATGTTATCTTCTATTTTCATGTTGCTCAAGTTGTTTCACAATTGCAAAGATATAGACTACAAACTTTTCTAGCACCAAAACCCATGTATTTTTCTCAACAGCCTTTTTGATAAGTAAATTGTCTCTCACCAAAATTGCATTTGATTAACAAAATTTGTTAACCTGCCAGAAATCTTTGACAAATTTATTGTCCTTTTTCATCAACTCAAATTTTCTCTTCAATGTGAGAAGTCATAACTGATTTGGCTTTGTTACTGCCCTCTATTTCATCTTTAGATCATACCTAAACACTTGTTTAGGTGTTTCCAAGTACGTGATTTTGGTAAAATTTGGCATGCAAGTCCTGAATACAGCAAGTAAGAGTTTCATATTTACTCAGTATATCTTCCTCAAAAGCTTTAAGCTGAGGAAGAGAAGGATTTCTTTCAATGGTTGTGGATTAGTGTCAAATATTACAATATTTCATAAACGTTGAGACTTGAAAACAAACTTTATCTCGACTGTCCAAATATAATAGTTCTCTTCATTAAACATTAGAATGATGGATAGAGAATTTTCAAAGACATATTTTCACCACAATTGCTCAAAAAATAAATCACCCAATATTGTATTTGCACTTAATGAGGACTTTGCCTTATATCCATAGGAAGTAAGCTCTTGCAGAGAAATTACCGAGATTAAAGAAGAGGAGGAAAAAATGTTCTAACATACAGATCATTTTCTTTTAACATCTGTGTTGAACAAACCTTTACCTGCTTTTTCGGATGACTCACTGTTGTTATGGGATAACTTGAACTGTATCCATCATTATTTATGAATAGAAAGCTAACTAGGACTCTGAAGCCAGATTGAATTCATATATTCTCTTAATAACATTTTATTTGTATTTTTCCGAATGTGCAGGGATCCCCTTCCTAACCCAGTGCAGTCCATTTTGGAGGAAGGAATTGATTTATATAAACTTCACACTATAAGACATGGAAGGTCAATTTTAAGATATTTTACTTGCATGCTTGAAATTTATTACACTATTTATTTTTATTTGAGATGTTTAAGTGTGTAGTGGATGCACTATCTGCTACAACAACCGTCAATCGGATTTATGACCTTTTTTAATCTCTATTATGTGTATTTTTGGATGTAATATGATTAAAATGCATAAAAGCTGCAGTAAAAGTGAAAGAACACCTATCTATGAATCAGCCACCACCAGAGCTTCAGAAATTTTCAATGCCTCACTCTTTCAAGTTCTGAAATTTGTTTTAAGATGCAGAAAATGTTTTTTTCTTGCTTGTGTCTTAAGATAAAACTGTAATCTCATATCTTCAATTCACCTATTGGTCAAACTTCATTTTGAATTGTCAAGTTTTGAGATTTACTCTATTGATTATGGGAAGGTCTTTGCCCTAGGCTGCATATAGTATATCCAAGAATCATGTCTCCCTCCAACAATCATGTGCTGCAACGCACTGGAATTTTTCTATCCCATGATGTTCACTTAGCTGTCAATGAAATATGACTGACTTGTGATATCTGTTATCTTAATGATTGACAACAATATGTCGACTGGCTCCTGTTTACTCTATTTAGCCTCTGTCTGGTGTAAACCGAGAAGCTGACAATCTTACTAATCATTAATCTGATAGATTAGAGTCTACCAAAGGATCCTACGCAAAAGAATGGTTAAAATGGGAGAAACAGTTACGGGATATACTTTGTGGAAATGCCGAGTATTTTAATTCTATTCAGGTTTATACATCTAGCCTTTTTTTTCTCACTTCTTTTTGTCCACAGTTATCAATATTTAGCATTTTAATAACATTTTGGTGCTACTACTAATTTCCTAAAAACTTCTGCAGGTCCCATTTGAATTTACTGTCAAGCAAGTGTTGGAACAGTTGAGAAGCATTGCAAAGGGAGATTACACACCACCAGATACTGAAATAAGGAAATTTGGTACCATTGTTTTTGCTGCTCTCACCACGCCAGTTACTGAAATTAAAGACGCCCTCAATAAAGTAAAGGAAATTTTTACTCTTCTAGTTGCATTTTGTTATATATACTCAAACTAACTTTCGTGTGTATTTATATTAGTTTTAAGAAACAGTATCTGATGCATTAATATGTATAATGCAGTTGGCCGAGAGTAATCCCAAGATTGACGCATTCCTTAAAGACAAACATCTCGAGAACCTTAATCGAGCTCATGTGACTCTTGCCCACAAGAGAAGCCACGGCATCAAAGCTGTAGCTGATTATGGTATCTATCTTAATAAAAAGGTTCCAGTGGAGTTGGCAGCACTGCTCTTCTCAGATAAAATGGCCGCGTTGGAAGCTTGTCCTGGCTCAGTGGAAGGTGAGAAGATAGTCTCAAAAAATCCGTGGCCTCATATAACTTTATGGACTGCTCAAGGTGTTGCACCCAAGGAGGCCAACATGTTACCGCAGTTGTTTGCAGCGGGGAAAGCAACCCGAATTGACTTCAATCCTCCCATCATTTTATCTGGCACAATTGACTTTTATTGAGGTCGTACTAATCATCTTTCTATAACAAAATCAACTGAAATGAAGAATTTTGCATGAGCTTTTTCTGCCTATTTATTTATTTCTTTAACAATATCATGCACTTTGCTCAAGGCATACAAGTTAGATCCAATGTTCAGTGAAGTTAAAGGAGAAATTTTTGTAGGAGTTAACATTTTCTCCTGAGAAATCTTGTATATATATAGGCTGTTTAGAAACCGAGTATGGTTTTTGGGATTTTCTGGCCGAACTTTCACCATATCGGGTGTTTTAGTTTTCTCTTCCTTATTTACTTGTTTAAATTTTACACGCTCTTTTCTTATCCATTATGCTTGTGGATTTAAAATAATTTAAGAATTATTCAATTGAATAATAAATTTTTACTTCGACAAGTTATTTTTGAAATCAAAAGATATATATTAAAATTTTATATATTTTCTATTTATGATTATTTTAATATTTATTTGTTTTTATTTTTCAGGTTTATTTTATTTTTGTGAGATTTCCATAACCTATCTTCACTTTCCAATTAACACAAGTTAGTGAATTTTAATCGTCTCGATTTATTTATTTATCTGTTATTGAAATTTATTTTATTCATTGTTTGCAATTTTATTCTTATTAATATTGTGTGGATTTCTATCGTGTAAAACTACTTCTAGTTATATATTTTGATTTTATTTGCTTATATTATTTAAGTATTTTAATAAAAATGGAAAATATATTTTAGTTCTAAAACTGTCAATGAAACCTATTATTAACTTTGAAGGTTTAAGAGACATTCAAGTATAATATAAGATGTAAAAAAATTTAATTATCTAAGTATTTAACCATTTCAGATTAATTGTTTGAAGTTTACTGTATGTGATGTAGAAATATTTAAAATTATATATGAATATAATTATTTTTTAAGAATAAATGTCTATATTGTATAATCTATATATATATATATATATATATATATATATATATATATATATATATATATATATATATATAAAAGGATTCTTATGGAAGTCATATTCATTCTATTAAACTTTTATATTTATGTAAAAAGTGAGGTTTAGTGTCACATTCCATTAAATATCCCACTTTAGTGGAGGATAAGTGTCACACTCTTCCAGATTCCCCATCGTAGTGGGAGACAAGATGTCTTTCTTCATTAAATTCTCCTCCTTCGAGAATCGTGTGGCAGTAGGGAAGGTGAGGATGTGCTGATAGTGGATTCCACGTGGCAGTACATGGAGTGCTTGACTCAGAAAGTGGAAACAGGTGGAGGCATGGGATTCAACCGTTCAAGGTATAAAAGCTGGGATTTTAAATTTGACATTTATTTTTGCTGCATGCATCTCTTCATCTTCAACCTTCAGCAAACTCCATTTCTCCTCCTCCTCTCTACACCCTCCCAACTTCTCTCTAGATTTCTGACCACCACTTCTCCTCCGATCATCAACTTCATTTCAGATTAATTACTCTTGGTGCCAAGAGCATTCATTTGCATCGATCAAATTTCCATTCTGAACCGGTAAGTAATTCTGTCTTTTGAAGTTCCTTGTCCCTCTTGCATGCAAGAACTGTGTCGTGCTTGCATGTGTTTGATAATGCATTCTTCTAAATCCATTTTGAGTATTTGGTGCAATGGTGGATGTCTTTCTCCGATCAGACCTTGGACCTTGAAAATCCTAAAAGTAGTTGCTGCCAAATAACCTTAGAAGTTTTAGCTGGAGTTAGAGGTAAGGGAAGCTTATAAAATTTAATTATGATTACTTTTCTTGTATGGATGCATGACTTAATGTGAGTGTGCTTGATGATTTTTGATGATATGTTTGAATATTGTATGCTACTGTATGGTATGTTTGTTGATTTAATGGTATGTTGAAATATGGTATGAAACCTAGAGATATTCTGAAATCTGTGATCGAAGGTCATTAGGACCGTTCGGTCCTCCCCTAAACTGTTCGGTCTTGTGATGCTTATGTTGTTTGCTATCTATTTTGCCTAATCTGGTGCTTTAATAATTCAAGGGAGCCTTTTCCCTCTCGGTTTTAGTATATATATAATATAGTTAAGAACGTTTGGTCATAAACCAAGCGTTCGGTCATTCAAGTGTTCAGTCTTAGACTGACACCTAAGTTATGAAGCGTTCGGTTTCACATTTGTATTATTCATCCATAAAACGTTCGGTCTTATTAAATGCTTAGTCATAAACTAGTATTTGCCTTGATTTAAAGTACTCGGTCTTACACCAAGTACTCGGTCTTGAAGTGCTCGGTCATAGACTAGCCTTCAGTTAATTTAAGTGCTCGGTCTTGCATCAACACCTGATCTCAAAGTATTCGGTTTATAATATTATGTATTTGTGAAAGTGCTCGGTCTTATACTGAAACTTGTTTCCCAAAGAGTGTTCGGTCTCGTACTAACACTCAACCTATTGAAGAGAACTCTTGCACTCTAAAAACGTTCGGTTTGAATAATATAAGTACTCGGTCTTATTCAAGTTTTTTTCAGTTATTGAGCGTTTGGTCATCTTCATAAATCAATTAGAAGTTTTGCTTGACTTTGAAAAGTACTCGGTCCTCCTCATTGTTAGACCGTTCGGTCACCAATTGAAGTTTTCTTTAGCACTCCATTCCCTTTTAGTGATAGACCGGTCGGTCCTATACTATAGTCTTCTTTGGTACTCCATTTTCCCTTTTTCGTGTTCAACCGTTCGGTCATTTACTAAAGTTTTCCTTGATAATCAGTCTTCCTTTCAGTGTTAGACCGTTCGGTCATTCCCTTAACCTTGTTCTATTCTTCTAAGTGTGATGGTGTGTATTTGGTAGAATTTGGTTAAGTAAGAGAATTCCAAGGGAGGAATATCTCATAATTTGTGATGGTTGGTAAAGTATGAACATGGTCAGACTCTGTTGTCGTTTCGTTCCTGATATTCTGTGATGACGCTTTCTCATGTAGAGAAAGGTTATTCATGCGTGGAAATGACAGGAGGTCTGCGATCATAAGATCAGATGATCGTTGTAGGACTAACCTCAGGTGGCAGCTGATGAGTTATGCCAGCTACCACACCACACCGGGTGCTAGAAACGTCGAGCTACATGGTTCATACAATATGTTTGATTGGTTGGTGAAGTAAGAATATGGTCAGCTTTGTATTGGTTTTCATCCTGATATTCTAATGCTCACTAGCGCTAGTGATGCATGTGGTGAGAATGGCAGGAGGCTCTAGCCTGGGCAGTGTGTACAACCTTGACCTAAGGTGTTTTAACGGGCTAACCTTGTGTGGCAAGCTCAAGGGTTATCTATGCTGCGGTAATACTGATGGTTTATTCCAGATTACCACCCACGAGTGCAAGAACGACCATAGCTACATATTCTTACAGTCCGGACAGAGTCATAGTGGTTGGTCATGATGTTTTATACGTTCGGTTTATCGTATGAGGTGATTTGAATGTGGTATATGTTTGGTTTTATTGTTACTCTTGCATGATGATTACATGATTGGGATATTATTGCGATTATATTACTTTGATGATTAAAATTGTATGTGAGTCGGATTAATTAAATTGCATAAGCTTACCCTTATTTCTTGTCTTGTCTATGTTTGTCGCTTGGTCTTAACCGTTCGGTTGTTCTCTTCACTGCGATGATCATCCAATGGATGTGAGCAGAGGGTGATCGTGAAGAACCTTTGGAGGAAACCTTACTCACTGTTTGGCCGGAAGGCAGCGTAGGACCGTCTGGTCAGTAAAATCTTAGATAGTGTTCGGTATTATCCTTTTTGTAGTATCGTTCGGTCCGAGGTTGAACCTTGACCGATCGGTCTTAGCTTGTGTATTCTATCAGATTTGTAGTTCTTGTAAAAATTTTAAATTCTATATGAAATTTCATGTTCTTTCCTCTTTACTTGTATATTCATTATTGTTCTCTTTTATTGTTTTTGTTAACTCTTAAAAATAAACTATAGTTTTAAAGCTATATTTATTGGATGTTATATTTAGTGACGAAGGTTGAATGAAATTTTTTTTGTTTACGGATCATTATAAAATAATTATCACAGAAAAACTAAGTGTTTCCTGACAATTTTGAGATAAAATTTATGGATTTTGGATAAGAAAAAGGTTATTGTTAATGTTCAATTTATTAGAGAAAAAAAATTATGATGAGTACAAGATTTTATAAAAAAATATCATATGTATATATCTCCGTAGTTAAAATGTTATAGATTTATTTGTATTTAATGTTAAATAAAGAGTTAAATAGTTAGTATCCAATTGTAATTTGATTTATATAATATGAAATGTATGTCAAAATTTCATAATAGCAAATAAGCAAACAATATTCCTATTATCAACTAGTACATGTATGATTAATTGTCAATAATTCACCATTTTTTTTTTTAGATATTTAGGGTTGTTACATCAATATGGTTTTTAAGTAAGATTGATATTAATTTTAAAAATTGCATCTTATATTTAATATCTGATTTCTTGCTTAAACTTTATATTAATTTTCGTTATTCGAGATTATGTATGTTAGATCCCAGTCACTCGTTTGGTTTAGAATAAATATGTTAAATTTAAAATAATTTTTTTGAATAAATAATTTTTGAAATAATTATCTATTTAAGAAGCAAAATATTTTTTTATTGAAATAAAAAAAAATTATTATTATAATAAATAAATTAGGGAAATAGATAAAAATAAATATGCAATTATTTTATGAAATATACATTTTTAAGAAATTAAACTCAAACACTCGTCTATAAATCATTCCTTTTTCTCATTTGACGTGATAATTCTTATATAAATGAAAATCACAATTGCGATTAAATATATTTTTATTTTAAATATTTAATTTTATCTTCAATTAAGTTTTAAATATACCATAAATTTAAGTACTTGTTCTTATTAAACTTGTTTATTTACTATTCAAAATTATTTAATTATAATTTTGTTTGATTTTTTTTTTTTTTTGTAAACGGTATGTGATAGTTATTTTTATGTAATAGTTATCTTCCGACTTGAATTTCCAAATTAATTTTCTTTTTCAATTTCCTTTAACTCATGAATTAACTCATTTATTTTATATTTAAGATTTGTTCTTTTTATCTCGTCTAACTCGTTAAACAATTTATTTATTTCATACCTAAAATTATGTTAATCAATGAAATAGATGAGATTGAAGAAAAAAAATATTGATCGATAAATTAAAATCAGAAAAACAAAATAACACGTCATTCCAATCATCAAATTGTAAAATATTTACAAAAATAAAATAAAATAGAACAAAAGTTTCCAACATAAATTTAATTTAAAAATATTAAAATTTATAATTTTCATAAAAATTAATTAAATGTTAATAATAAGAATTTTTTTATATTTATTTCTCATCCTTTGTTCAATGTTGCATTTTATTTTTGTTCTACGTAAATATGTTATTTTTTATTTTAATTTTCACTCCACTCCGGTGCAGATTCGGTGTAGCGGGTTGGGCCGGGTACGAAGAAGCTTCCCCCAATACGGTACCGTTTCTTCCCAGGTTACATTACTTCCCTTTTTTTGCTCTGTTCAAAGACACTCGGTGGCGACTATCGGTGGCGACGGCGGCGGAACCCTGTTCAGTGACCAACCACGTAATCTGTTGTTATCCATTCTTTTGATTACTTCGTCTGGTTCGTCATTTCGTTACGCACGCTATTCTCCAATATTTTCGAATGACCGAATATAACATTCCGCTAATCGGAAACACTCGTGCAATTCTTGTGGTTTATCTTCTAAGATTTTCAATCTAACTAAAGTGTTTTCCTCGGTGCAGAGTGATAGGGAAAATGGCGTTCAGAGGAAAAGAAATGATGAAGAAAATTCTGAAGACGGTGGGAGAGAATGGTTTGAATAAAAGAGATAAGGAAACGTTGGAGAAATGCATGCCTCGAAGCAAGGTTGTGATGAATCGCGCCAAACGTGGTCTCTTTGCCGGGCGACACATTCAGTTTGGAAATCGTGTCAGTGAAGATGGCGGTAACAAGTTTGTATCCACTTCTCCGTCTATTTTTTTTTTTTTATTTTTGTTGGAATCATTATCTATAGGTGTTATCATTTAGGCTAGTCTGCAGAAGTCTAATGGTTTTTTTACCTAGTTATGTTCCTAGTAGTCTAGGACAGTCTCTTGACCTTCTANCTCCCTATTGTATCATCTCTTTGTTATTATAAATAGCAGAACATGAGAGGGATAATTAAGCCCTCAAGATTATATTTTTATCAGTTTTAATCTCAAGT
>NC_028352.1:5769425-5794135 GCF_000741045.1 Vigna radiata var. radiata
CCTATTGTATCATCTCTTTGTTATTATAAATAGCAGAACATGAGAGGGATAATTAAGCCCTCAAGATTATATTTTTATCAGTTTTAATCTCAAGTATTTTTTTTTTAGTGTTAGTAGTTTATCTGGTACGAGTCATAACGAAAAATTTCATGTTGTAGCTTCTGATGTTAGATCTATGTTTGCGGTTTCTGTTGTTTTATAACTGTGTTAAGTTACTTTTTGAGATGGAGATAGTTGAATAATATGGATTGAATGGTGATGGGCTCATTATGGTCCCAATTTCTTTCAGCTCAAAGGCCAACGTGTAGTTAATTTTTCTCTAACTCTATCAATTTCTGAGCATATTTTAACCCCATTGAAGTAATAAATTCTACATTTCACGTTGTGATGGGAACTCTATGGAAGAGGGGACAACTCCAGTAGAAGAAGTCAAATGTAATACTTAGAGTTGTTCTTGGTTGATGTTTTGGATGAAGCTATTTGTAGGTAAAAGAATAGAACAATTTGAGGTGAAGAGATTGAGGGATAAAGAGGATAAGGTATCCTAATTAGATTAACTACAAAAGCTAAAGCATTGATACAAATGCAGCTTTCCAGAACTTTTCTAGTTTCAATACCTCAAAGGATGTAAGATCCTCACAATCTGCAACGAAGTAGAGCCGTGAAAATATTCCTGCCCTGAAAATCTGACTTCCTAAAACCTTCTCCGAAAACGACCTTGGGTTTCTCTCTGACTAGGGCACCACAGAACAGTGTATGAAGTGTTGCTACATTTTTCTCAACTTGTTCCTGACAAATCCTCTGCAGCTGAATTATAAGAATTGCCCAATATCTTTCTCTATCCATGTTTCCGCAAGAACTACCGAAATACATGTTCAAAAACATAATTGGCTGTCGTGCAATGTAAAACTTACTGTGCATTTTAGTAACTGGTTAGTCAACTTTTTTGCATCCATCATGATGAGCGTGTTATTAATTTTGTGCCTTTGATTATACCAGTTGTGTATAGTCCTTAAATACGAACTATGACAGTGGTCAATGCTATTAATGCCGAGCTATATATGCTTGCATGAAGACTGGAATTGTTTTTCCAATCCTCTATCCTTTGCATGGGAGGCCAGCTTCCTTGCATCCCCCAGCTCAGTGGGTGGCTGTTTTTTCTAGAAGAGGGAGTCTCTAGAATAGGCTCTCTGTTTTTCCTTATTTCTCTGTTTTTCTGCTTCCATTTCATAACCCCTTTGTTAAAATTTTCAACATTATATAAATAAAGGATAACGTTCTGGATTAAAAAATGTGAGAGTAACGAGCTAATCATCTTTGGGTTCCTAAAAGTTGGATGGGTAAAGAGAGATGATTGATTTGCAAGTTTCCTCTGCACTTGTTTAGTACTGGAATCCAATGCATGTTAAATTGCGGAAATTCCATTTTCCATGGAGGCAGGTTGCAATCATTAATTTAAATTGTCAATATCTTGGACTCTCCATGGATCCAACATGGGCTAAGTTTTCTTTGTCGACCCTTTTTTCGGTGATTATAATTCTGATTGAGTTCTATCATGTGATCATGTACTTATTATTTACCTGTTCCAGTCATTGTTTATATCAACTACCATTGTTGAAAACTTGGTCTACAAAATTCTTTAGTCTGAGATGTTAAATAATGAAATTAGTGATTTCTTGATGGTCAGCACTAATTATGTTTGGAACTATATGTCCTGTTAACAGTTGCTAATATTTGCCACACCAAATACGGAATGCAAAAGTTCTTTCTGTAGTATGTGGAATATCTCTTGCACGATAGATATGGGTTCAATCTCTTTGTTGTTTGTTGGTTGTACACTTTTATGTTAGTAAGTTCTTTTACCATTTAAATATGTTAGAGAGAATAAAGTATTGATGTTCTTTCTCGAATGCTTTTGACAGGACAAGGAGAACTTGGAAACCGAATGTCCAGGAAAAGCGGCTCTTCAGCTACATCCTAGATCGTCACGTTCGTGTTAAAGTGACCACACATGCCATCCGATGCATAGACAAAGCAGGTGGGATTGATGAGTACTTGCTGAAAACTCCTTATCACAAGATGGACACTGAAATGGGCATTCTCTGGAAGGCAAAAATTGAGAAATTGTATGAAGAGCTTGGCCAAAAGGAGGTTGTATTCTTTTCACCTGAGGCTGAAGCGAAGTTTGAGCAGGACTTTAAAGATTTGAAACTGTCTGAAAGGGAAGCACGAAAGGAGGTCAGAAGAAAGATGTACAATGGGATGAGCAAGCACGAACGGGTTCCTATTTCGTATATCTTAGCTGCTGACAAGCTCAAAGCTGGAAGCGTTGTTTCTAATTAATGTATTTGTGTCAACTGATACTCGCGGTGTAAGCTTTATTAGCTCAGAGTGTGAAAAATCTGTTATTTGATTTTTGGATCATAGTGGTTTCTTCAGAGATTCTTGTTGAAAAGCTTTAAACTTTGGGTAGTGAAAAGCATAATCTATTATGTCAAAATAATAATATAGTTCGATTTTTCTAGCGAGACTGTATTTCCCGAGGTGCAACTTGGTAGAAATCAATACAAAGGGTAGTGTTCTCACGTTATTTCTTGCTTTTCATTTTTCACATTTTGAGACCTTCTGGTCTGTGCTGCATACTGGCAGTGTACCAGAGTCAGGTTGGATATTGATAGGAGCTTGGATATAGAATAGAATTCATGGAGACTGGTTTTTAAGGAGAACCTCTAGGTTTTGAGCGATTTGAACTCACCCATCATATGTATGTCATTTCACTACCTAATTGACAACCAAAAAATGGAGTTTCCTGCTGCAGCTTCCATTTTATTAACGCTGTTTTCATATACCGCAAGAAATTGTAGTTAATATGCTTATAAGACCAGTCCAATTATATATAGGCATAGTTTTTCCGTAATGTTGTTTGATTCCCAGGTTTCCCTCTTTTGCTCGATGTTTCAGTCTAACTTTCTTTCTGTCTTCTGTAGTGGTAAACTAGTGGTTAATAACATTCCTCTGCTAAAGGACCATCTTTTGGAGTTTCTGGTATAACTGAAAAACTTTTTATCTTCATTCTGTTGTTAGATACATGGCAACAATGTTATAATTAAATAGTTTTTCTTTTTTTTCCTTTGAAAATTGAAAGGATGAAGGCTATCTTTACAGTGATGTTCCAAATAAAACCCAGCTTTCTATTTTATACAAGATGAGAATGTAATAAATAGCTGCCAAATAATTGACATGCGGTTACAACTTACAACAACAGTGTACATGAATAAAATAATGCCTACTGTAAACCTACTCAGGCTTTTACCACAAGCTCTGGTAAAATACCAAGCTTTTCTTATGGAAGGCTTTCACCATTATTGATGCAGGTAACAATAACATTAGAGAGTCAGCGTTATGATATCTAGCCTTCTTTGATGTTTACATCATTGCTTTTAGGTCCCATCGTTCCTTTACTATTGTATGCAGGACAGACAGGAGCAAATTGACAGTAACCACATTTCCAGCGTTCATCTTCAGGAGGATAAGTTGCTTCTTGTTCTCCAAGCCAAAACTCAAGACACGAGCGAATTTGATTCGTTAGCCAGTCATGATCATATGTGAATTTATCTTCACCAAGCAGTGAATGATCTTTCTGATACTCATATCTGACATGGAGCACACACAACCATAGAATAAGGGCTCATGTATTGCAAACAAACTGCTAGTCATTCTGACTGGCAAATTTATTAACATTATGATCTATCACTATTTCTTGTCTTTCAAATTTTGGGTCAAACTTTCAAGCTTTTTACTCAAAATAAGCAATTATTTCTGTCTGTACTCAAAATGTGTGTGCATGTATGTGATTAGATGAGTCGGTAAATGATACACTTCTTCAGAAATTTAAATTGAAGAGGGTGAATATTATAAACATTCCACTCAAAAATCATATTTATTGAAAGCTATCACGAGTTGGCTCAGAGATGCATACCTCAACAAGAGCTGATCATGAGCAGGGGCCAGCATCCTACATGTATTTCTGTAATATCTTACCACATCATCCAGAGTCTGCATTTGCCAATAACGAAATAAGGAAAGAAAATTATGTAAAAGCCATGCTGCAACTGTTAATTAGCTGAAACTTTTATAGCAGAATCATGATGTAAAAATCACCTACCGATTGTGGATAAAACAAAATACTAAATGTAAAACTTCTATAAAAGAATATTTTCATAGTGTAAAAAAAAATCACTTTTTGATTGCGGATGAAAACTACAAACTCAATGGAAAAAAATTTATAATATAATCATCTTCCTTAAAGAGAACACTGCCTCCCCTCCAAACACATTCTAACGAAGCACTTACCGAAGCAGAAAATCCAGAGTCAGCACTTGTCACTTTTATATCTTCACATAGATCACGTTGAGGGTTTAAGCCAAAATAAGTGAAAAAAATATTAGAAGGGAAATTATCAGTAACCAAATTGTCCCACAAATACTTGTAGCACATCAATTGAAGCCTGCCAAAATTAAGAACATCGTAAAGATTCAAGCCAATGCAGTGGGATGCAATTTCACATCCAAGAGAATGAAATAAAATGGTTGAAGAATAATCAAACCTTCCATTTCTTCGTTGCGGTTCAGCAGGAAGCGTATCTCGAGTGCGAGTCTTTGTGTCAATTAGTATTGGATTATGGTCATTTTCTTTTAATGGCATCCGAATCTCATCAATGATTCCCACCATCCATATATCTTCTGCAAAGCCTATTCTGATATCAGAAGAATAGTCCATCATCATCACAACTGCTCCAAATCCCACCAATGAAGGGTTGAGCAAATTTCAAGTAAATTATAAACTGTAACCAGTAACATTAAAAAAAATTATTTGATATAAAATATGATACCAGATCTTAATAAACTTAACGAGTAGATTAAAAGCTTTATTGGCTACAAAATGTGACACTAGATTCGCCGGTTTAATACATTTAAACAAATAAAAATTGGAGCATCATCATTGACTGCATAAATAAATAAGTACTAAGAGATTTCATTAGGAACCTAAACCAAGTTTTCTATAGTATCTAACTGCTGAAAGAGTCAAAAGATGTTTCAAATTCTAAGTCCAAGAAGATAACCAGTGACAAGACAGGTAATTTCCTACCTTTTTAGAGACTTTGCAATCAGTTTGAAGCTGTAAAACAACTACTTTTCTTTCAAAAAAAAGTTATATTTCTAATAAACTCTCAAAACAATTCATAATTTAGTGATTCTTCCATCACTTACAAATTGGCAAAGAATGTAGTTCATAATAATCACTACAATAGGTTCAATCCAACACATGCCATTGTCCAAATTTAAGTCCTCTCAGGGAGAGGCACACTAAAGTTATGTTAGAAAAGAACACTTTCACAAGCTTTGTGAAAAACGATGAGAACCTGAAGATTTACTTGTAAAATGTCATCAACTTACACTGGCAATTCACGAGTCATTCCTTCAAACAGTAATTGATTAACACCATTTATAAAATTAAGAAACTTCAGGGCCCACAAATCTTCTTGATATTTGACCTTCACTTCCACCCGTTTTAAAACCTGCACTAGACAAATTATTGGAAGAAGCACTTGAGGTTTAAACACCAGATATACAAAAACACGAGACAGTTATAGAATGAGCACACAATGCCTGCTAAATATAACTGATAAAAAGATAAAGATGACATCCAAACAATACTTATCTAATGGGCACGTGCTCACAAAAATACGAGAATACCGTATCAGATGATGGAATGCTGCTAACAGTGTCAAAAAATTTCAACTACTCAAAAACTTAGGACAACATCCAACAGATGTGGATACATCTCACCACCAGTATGATACGGTTTTGTATCAAGAGTTTAAAAGGCATATCCTGCCAAGATAAATTTTCATAGACAATTTTGGTTTGACTTTTAAGGTAAGGTGTAATTAGATGTTTGTGCAGTGTTTTAACATATGACTAACTGAAAATACATGTAAATATCTTTTACACTGGAAGTGCACATATGATGCTAAAATGTTTCAATTTAGTTGGGTTGTGTATGTGTCAGATACTAGGATATCTATCAATTAAATTTATAAAGCGTGATAAAAATAATTTATAATTTTTTATTTTGACATCATTTAATACATATTATTTCGTTTAATGCATATTATTTTAATTTGGATTTACTTCATTTTTAAAAGTATTTTACTATTTTCAAAATAAATATATGGGTGGATTATGACCGTAGGTATTTTCACATATAATTATAATCTTAACGTCCAATTGGATTGACTTTCCATAAATATTTACAGAACAAAAAATATATATAAAAATGAATAAATTCCTCCACATAAATTAAAAAGCAAGATTTATGACAAACTAAATACTAAAGTTTATTCAAATTATCCCATATGTAGAATGATAATTTTATAAAGGAAATTATTCTTTATTTTTGTTGTTCTTTTACACAGAAGCATAGCACAGAATATGCCCTTGAATTATATTGAAGATGAAGCAAGAAGTTGAATGAATGATGAAACAAACAAGATATGATATGACCTCTTGTTCAAGCTTCGCATGGCGAGCGATGCCTGCTTTCATTGCTTGATTAACCTTTCTCCCTCCAAGAAGGAGAGAAAACTCCATTTGTTTCGGACACCATTCCTATCACACGACATTCAATAATAAATACACAATAACCCAATTTCCTCAAAACACACAAAAATTCATGATAGCAAAAACCCAATTAGAAAAAACGAAAATTGATACCGTAGAAGTAATATCCGTTACGGACAAACCCCGTCTGTTCCTGAAGCGGCGAAGAAAGGAATCAGAAAGAGTGTGATTTCTCTTGCGAGGGGGTAAGTCCTCAATATCACTGCCACTCGATAAGCTTCTTTTGGACACAACGGTAATGGATAAAGCATTATTGTGAAGGGGTGATTTTGAAGGAGACGAAGAACAAGAAGAAGAAGAACGAATTGCGGAGCAAGTACGAGTGGAAGCGAAGGCCAACGCAGCTTCAATGAAAGCCATTTCGTCGTCGCTGATAATTTCGATGGGAATATGACGTTGATTCTGGTCCTCCGAGGAAGATGATGTTTCAGCCATGTTAGTGTCGTGACCGTTCAAAACGCCGCGTTTTGGGGTTCCGATTGCTTCGCTTCTTGTTCAACTTTCGCACAAGATTCAAGCTTTCACGTAACGTATCTCTTGCTCTTTCACTAAATAAAAATACCAACTTTTTTTTTATTAAACTGTAAAGAATTTGACCTTTATAATGTGTAATAGTTAATTCTGTATAAAAATATAACATATTCAAAGAAGTCTTCAACTTCTTAAATCTAATGTTCAAAGATTTCAAAGATCAAATTCAGTTCTAAAAAATGTTTAAAAAATGTTTAAATATTGTTTTTAATTTAAAAAGTGAAAGTGAATATTTAAACTCGAAAAACTAAAATGATTTTTTAAATTTAAAAGGCTAAAATAGAATTTATCATTAATTTTTAAGGTTAAAAATATTATTCAATTTGAGCTTGTTGCTAATAGTCAAATGATTACAATAAATATTATCATGCTTAATTTTTTGTATGAAAAGAAAAAAAAAATATTATTTATTATTTTTCTTTGAAAATATATTTGCCTGACTTAGACAACATACATCCACATGAGATATGTCAATATGATGCCACCAGATTACAATGATTTAGTTCTTTGGTTCTCAAAAACAAGGAAATAGTATTTAAAGTTTATATTTTAAAACAAAAATATATTTAGTAGATTTTTTTAAATCTCTGAGCTGAGCACGTCGTGTATATGTAGAATTGTTCATAATTATTTTAAAAAAATAAATTGAATTAAATGAAGATTTTATTTCGTGTTAATCTTAAATATATCTATATATTATCATTTAAATCACACTTTTCTAAAACTAATATAATTTTCAAATTTTACATTTAGAAACTGATTTAAAAAAAATGAATTTAAGACAAAAGCACAACACAATAATACATTAAAGAACTAATTGGTTTATTGGTTAAAAAACATGTACATGATATAGTGACTGATGTTTTTTTTTTTAATCGATAATTATTATTAGTTGTTAGTGTTGGTTATTGAAAAGAATTGAATCTGAAAGTTAGAGGGAATAATAAGAAACATTGATGTCAGAAATTTTGGAGCAGGCATTGTGTGTGTCTCTTTGATCCTATGTTACTGAAACTCAAGTTGTCTACACATTACATCGCCAGCAATCCCTCCAAGTTCCACATGGATGACACGTGTCTCTCTGTATTTTCTTCACACTCCCTTCATAAAACCACCTCTTTCTTTCATCTTCCACCTCAAATTCCATGTGTAATGGGAAACACAACTACCCTTTTGTTCTTGCTCTCAGTTCTTCTGTGTCATGGATCAATGGCCATCCCTGAAGGTGAAGAAGACAACTTGTTCTTGATGCATAAACCTAAGAGAATGGTGAAGACTGATGCAGGGGAAATGCTTGTGCTGAAAACCCAAAGTGGTTGTAGGAGGTTTTTAGATAGGCACATGCACATTGCCTTCATCACTATGGAATCAAACTCCTTGTTCGTCCCTCACTACCTTGACTCCAATCTCATCATATTCATCCATAAAGGTATTAGTACCATTTCTCAAATCCCACATTTTTTCATCCTTAATCATATAAAGGAACTGCAAAATATCAACAAGACCAGATAAACGTCATAACCCCTTTTAAGTAATCCAGTGAAAGATTTGATTTTGGAGATGATTAGTATGTGTAGTAACTTTGTTTGATTCTCAGAAGTTAAATTAATCATGGGGATGAAAAATATGTATAGTAACAGTAAAAGCTTTTATACTGACATAGGTCACAACTAGACACTTAATTCTGATGCAACATTAGTGTTGTAGACCATTAATATCATCTGAAAAGTTCACTTTATTATAATGTATTGAAGCTGTGAGACTATCATATTGTTTAGTTAAACTACTTTGATTATGCTCTAAACATTAGATTGAAAAATGCATCAAACATTATCTCCTTAGAGAAACTGTTAGTTAAGTTTGAAATTTTCTGCAGGAGAAGCAAATTTGGGATTCATATATGATGATGAACTGGTGGAAAGGAGATTGAAGGCAGGGGATGTGTATGTGATTCCATCAGGTTCAGCATTTTATTTTGTGAACATGGAGGAAGGTCAGAGACTTCACATCATCTGCAGCATTGACCCTTCTACAAGTTTGGGATTAGATACCTTCCATGTACATGCATCTATCACAATTTCACATCTTTTACTATACTTTCATTTTGTTTTTGTGCAATCTTGTGACTAAGCTTTTACACTCTTCAATTTTCCTTGGCCATGCAGTCTTTCTATATTGGTGGAGGAGCCAATTCACACTCATTGTTTTCTGAATTCGGACCAGCTATTTTTGAAACTGCATTTAATGTAAGCTGATATAGTCATGAGTTTCATTGGCATGCAGGACCATGTATTTGTTTTTTTACTCTGGTTCAGTCAGAAATCATTCTTCATAAAAGTTATCATTTGTTATACATGATTCATATGTGATTGAATATGGTATTAAAAAATATTTCTTCACACTGTAAGTGCATGACAGTAATAAAAAAATTATATGATTATCTGATCACAAATTAACATGTTTAGTGTGGTAAGTTCATCGATTTTTTTCTTAAAATAGTTTTAAAAGGCACATCAGCCATAATTTTTTATTGACTGATAGTAAATATTAAGCTGAATGCGCATAGAAATCAAACTCTATTGTATTCTACAGTCATGCATTTGCATTATATAAAACCAGAACAATACACAAAAATAGTAATAAATTTCCTTAATCAATTGTCATCATAGGAATCAAGAATGGAGGTTGAAAGTATATTTTATAAGGAACTAGATGGGCCAATCATGTACATGGATGATTCTCATGCACCTAGCTTAGGGACTAAATTCCTTCAACTGAAGAAGGAAGAAAAAGAGCAACAACTGAACAAAATGCTGCAAGACCAAGAAGAAGAAAAAGAAGAGAAGAAGCAAACAAGTAGTCCATGGGAAAAGCTCTTGGACAATGTATTTGGCAAGGTGAATGAGAAGACAGAGAGCAAAAACAGTGTTGATTGGAGCAAGGCAACAAACCTCTATGACAAAAAATCTGATTTCAGAAACGATTATGGTTGGAGCAAAGCACTGGATGGAGTGCAGTATTCTCCACTCACCAAACCTGACACTGGCCTTTTCTATGTCTATCTCAAAGCTGTATGCCTGCAGTATTTAAAATTTGGATTTTGTCATTGTGTCTTCAAAATATATACACGGATTTTGAGTTTTAAAACTGCTAATCTATTTTTAATCCTCAGCAAAGGACAAAAAAACAACAGAGAATCCAAATTGGCACTTGTTGACATTCTTAGTAAAAATTTCAAATTTTGGTTTAGTTTAGCATTTGAATATCCATAAAACTCAACTCAGTTCTTTTAGTTCCTTAGATTGTTCTGCAATCAGAATTGATAATCATCCTAATAAAAGGTTTACAACATTACATGTAGTTTATACTAAGTTATGTACTATTGGAGAATTACACAGATACTTGTACAGAACTATAGTATACTTATATAGTACTATAGATATGTTTTGTCCTAACAATTCATGTAGGCTGATTGAGATGTAGTATACTTATCGACTTTTGATGAACAGGGATCGATGTTGGGACCTCATGTGAATCCAAGGGCATCTGAGTATACCATAGTGCTGAAGGGCTGTGGGGAGCTTCATATAGTGTATCCAAATGGAAGCAAAGCAATTAGCATTGAAATCAAACAAGGGGACGTGTTTGTTGTTCCAAAATCATTCCCCTTATGTCAAATAGCATCAAGGAATGGACCCTTAGAGTTCTTTGGCTTTTCTACCTCTGCCAAAGAGCACAAGCCACTGTTTCTGGCTGGCTCTGTGTCCATTCTTAGGACCATGCTGGGGCCTCCGCTTGCGGCGGCGCTTGGGGTGAGTGTAGACACTTTGCGGCGTGCCCTTGATCCTCAGGATGAGCTTCTGATCTTTCCGTCAACATGGTCCGAACCACCATAAGATCCATGGTAGAAGAAGAAGAACAAGTACACATGCTGTTAAAGGCTATCAGAAGCTTTGCTACTGATATATATAGTTTTCACAAAACAACGCAATCATATTGGGGGATCATCAAAATATACAATGAAACATAGTCAAACATATGTACCATATAAAAGTCATCCTACATGTATGAATATCTACATGCTTAATCCTTTGACCACATTAGGTAAGCCTGTTTCTTCCTTCCTGCACTCCACTTTTTTCTTACTGTACCCCATAAAATTTATAATTCTCGCTACTCTCGTTAAAATTATAATAAAAATCCCAACACCTTTTCCTTTTTAATATTTTCTAAATTGAGTGTTTCGGAATATATTTTTAGATATAGAAATATTTTTCAAAACATGTATTCCAAAAAATATTAAAAAAATATTATAGGATGTGTGTTCTAAAAAATATTTACAAATTCAAAAGTACCTTTGACACATTTAATCCAGAATTCTTTATATTCATGATTGAATATTTTGAAATGTATTTCCAGCTTTATAAAATATTTTCCAAAATAAACTTAATCTAAAATATAAAAAATTCAAAATAAATATTTTAAAAAATAGTTCATAATCTAAAATTATATTTTAAAACCTCCAATCCAAAATATAAAAATATTAAAATAAATATTTAAAAGATATTTTCAAATTAAAAAATATTTTGTCCGAAAAATCATCTCTACTACCAAATGCCTTTAAAGGGAATACTTGCAAATAATCAAATACTTACCGAACTTTTGTGTTAGACAATTTAAAAATAATTTAACAAGTAAAAATAGATTAATTTTTTTAGTATAATATGATATAATTAATTATAGTCTATTACAAATCATCCAATCTTTATCGAAACATTCACAAAAAAAATCTATATTTTACCTTATCATTCTAAAGTTTTCTTTTATATATATATATACTATTACTTGGCACATGCTTTTGTTGGAATTAGCATAAATGGTCCAAAAGAAAGGACTACTATATCTAAAGACTAATATTTTATAAAATACAGTGAAAATTTTCTTTACTATTAAATAAATATTGAAGACTTGGTAGTCTAAAAAAACTATAACAATTCAATGGTTGTAGAGAAAATTATCAAATAATTTCCAAACTTATAGGAGTTCTTTCACAATTCTCTTCCCTCCAACCTTTGGCTTTTTGCCTATAAGTTGTTATTTTATACAACATTCTTAATGCGAACAAACTATTGATCATTAGAACACTTCTGAGATTGTAACATTTCCATTTGTGGGGTTTGGAGGTTGTTTCCCTTTTGAATCACAAATTTTGCATAATCAGTGCTCTTTGAAAGAGGAGCACAGATGTTGTTGGGAGGTGCTGGGAGTAGTGATGCCAAAATCCTGGCAATCTCATGCATAGTTGGCCTCTCGGAAGGGTTTCCTTTCATGTAAAGAAGAGCGAGCTGAAAGGTCTTCTTAACATGGGTCAGATCCATGCAGGTAATAGACACCTCAGGATCCACAATCTTCATTATAGTGTTGTTATCTGCCTTTGATAATATCTGCAAGTCATGTATGAGTTCTTTTGCATACACAAATGTGTTTGGTAAGACAAAATCATTAGGAAAAAAATGTAGAAAGCATTTACCAAGTGATGCAAGTTGGAATCATTATTCACTGCTTTCTTTCTTGTTAGTAGCTCAAGTAGAACAATACCAAAGCTATACACTTCAGATTTTTCATTCAACCTAGAACTCTTGGCATACTCAGGGTCAATATAGCCTTGTCCCAACCACAGACATTGATGCATGTGTTCTTGTAGTTGACAAACATTAGGCAATTCCAAAATCAGAGAGACGAGCTTCAAAGTTCTCGTCTATCAGGATATTTGAGGACTTAATACCCTGTGAATAATTCTAGGATTACAGTCATGATGGAGGTAAGCAAGTCCTTCAGAAGCTCCCACAACAATCCTCAAACATGCTTCCCAATCAAGTTTTACATTTTTCAAAGGACCTGTTAGAAAAGAAAGTTAGGCCATAAGAACAATTTTAAGCCACCTTCATACAGATTTACCTTAAAAATAAGATTCAATTGTAAGTAAGTATACCATGTAGAAGATCCCACAGAGAGCCATTCTCCATATAGTCATAAAAGACAAGATTTCCATTAAGAATTAGAGCATAACCATGCAAAGTGACAAGATTCACATGTCTGATGCTGCCAATAGTTTCAAGTTCTGTCTCAAACTCCCTTGAGTTGTGTTGATGTTGGTTGTATACTCATTTAATTGCAATTGACCGAGAATTCTTCACAACACACTTATACACAATACCTGAGACATCATATCCTACAATATACTTCTCACTGATATTCTCAGTAACTCTCATGATATCATCATGAATATAGGCTCGGTCATCCACACCTTTGATGATATCATGAGAGTTACTGAGAATCTCAGTGAGAAGTATATTGTAGAATATGGTGCCTTAGGTACCATGTACAAGTGTGTTTTGAAGAATTCTCGGTCAATTGCAATTAAACGAGTATACAACCAGCATCAACACAACTCAAGGGAGTTTGAGACAAAACTTGAAACTATTGGCAACATCAGACACGTGAATCTTGTCACTTTGCATGGTTATGCTCTAACTCCTAATGGAAATCTTCTCTTCCATGATTATATGGAGAATGGCTCTATGTGGGATCTTCTACATGATATATTTACTTACAATTGAACCTTATTTTTAAGGTAAATCTGTATGAAGGTGGCTTAAAATTGTTCTTATAGCCTAACTTTCTTTTCTAACAAGTCCCTTGAAAAAGGTAAAACTTGATTGGGAAGCACACTTGAAGATTGCTATGGAGCTTCTGAAGGACTTGCTTACCATCATGACTGCAATCCTAGAATTATTCAAAGGGATATTAAGTCCTCAAATATCCTAATAAACGAGAACTTTGAAGCTCGTTTCTCTGATTTTGGCATTGGCAAATGTTTTTCAACTACAAGAACACATAAGTCAACGTTTGTGGCTGGGACAATAGGTTATATTGACCCTGAGTATGCCAGGAGTTCTAGGTTGAATGAAAAATCTGACATGTATAGCTTTGGTATTGGTCTACTTGAACTACTAATAGGGAAGAAAGAAGTGGATAATTATTCCAACTTGCATCACTTGGTAAGTGCTTTCTGCATTTTTTTTTCTATTGATTCTGTAGTACCAAACACATTTGTGTATGCAAAAGAACTCATACATGGCTTGCAGATATTATCTAAGCAGAAAACAACACTATAATGGAGATTGTGGATCCTGAGGTGTCTATTACCTGCATGGATCTGAACCATGTTAAGAAGACCTTT
Source organism: Vigna radiata var. radiata (assembly GCF_000741045.1). Lineage (NCBI taxonomy): Eukaryota > Viridiplantae > Streptophyta > Magnoliopsida > Fabales > Fabaceae > Vigna > Vigna radiata. Next base: position 5,783,883 of record NC_028352.1, read on the forward strand.
CAGCTTGTTTTTCTTTGCACAAAAGGATACCGTTCCGAGAAGCTTACTATGCATGAGGTTGCCAGGGTTTTGGCATCACTACTCCTAGCACCTCCGAGCAACATCTTTGCTCCTCCTTCAAAGACCATTGATTATGCACAATTTGTAATTCAAAAGGGAAACAACCTCCATCACCCATAGATGAAAAGGTTACAATCTTAGAAGTGCTCTAATGATAAATGATTTGTACGTATTGAGAATGTTGTATCAAATAACAGCCTATAGGCAAAAAGCCAAAGGTTGGGGTGAAGAGGGTGGTGAAAGAACTCCAATCATTTTGGAAATTATTTGATAATTTCCCCTAAAACCATTGGATTGTTATAGCTTTTTAGACTACCAAGTCTTCAACATTTAACAGTAAAGAGAGTTTCCACTGTATTTCGTAGAAATATTAATCTTTAGAGGTAGTAGTCCTTTCTTTCGGATAGTTTATGTGAATCGAACCGTAAGCATGTGCCAACTAGTATATATATATATATATTATTCTTATGTACGTGCAAGAAAACTATAATCATAAGGTAAAATGTAGATATTTTTATGAATGTTTCGATTAGGACTAGACAAAAATAATTAATATGTACTAAACTGTATATAATTACATTATATTATATTTAAAAAATTAATCCATTTTTACTTAAAAACTAAATATATTATTTTGTAATTCAGTTTTAAAAAACTAAACTTAAATTATTTTCAGTTCAGTTAACTTTTTAGAAATATATGGGTGGTTTTTTCTCTTACTCCATCCTCTCCAATTCCCATCTTCCTTGCACATCACCCAAGGAACTCCAGTTCCCATCTCCACAGCCCTTTTGGCTGCCCAATTCACATAGTTTTGACTAGCAGCCCCTTGCAACTTGTTCTGTGCCCCGTACTCATTCTCAATCTAAAACAGCATACAGTAAATGTTTCATTATTCAAACTACATGTAGAGTGAAAAGTTCATAGCCACTGGTGCTTTGAAATGAAAGACCCTGATGTTTACCTGAGAGAGTATAATGGGGCCACCGTGAGACTCAAATAGCTGCTCACTCTTTATCATTCCCAAGATCTTCTCAGTGAATCCTTGCATCGCCCTCTGCAACACAGTTTATGTCTCTCATCAGTAAAGTTCAAAGCACCCAATAGTCTTATCATAAATCATTTTTCGAAAGAAATAAAAAATAAAAAATGAAAGACCTTCAAAGGTCCATTGTCTGTTCTAAAGCTTATCCTTGGAACATACTTAAGCCAAACAGGAAAACTGACAAACAAGCTTTGAAATTGTGGCCGCAGCAACACAAGGTTTCTAGAGGGAACGAGAGAAAAGGGATTTGAGGAAGGAGTTGTAGACGAAGGTGTCTTTGGAGGGAAGAGAGTGGAACACGAAACGTGGTCGTTTTGGAGAGAGTCGTAGAGAGAGATGAGCTTTGCAGCAATGAAGAGGTTCCGGCGAGCGGAGCTCAAGAATCTAACTCTGCTGAACCTCTTCTGGAACAAGCTCCACGGTGCGATTCCAAAATTTGTCGGAGAGCTACCGGCGCTGGAGGTTTTACAGCTTTGGCAGAACAACTTCACGGGAAGCATTACTCAGAGTTTGTGAAGAAATGGAAAACTCACTCTTGTTGATCTTTATTCGAATAAGTTGACGGAAATACACCGGTTTTTCAACAACCCTAGACAACCTTCTACACCCGTTTTCAGCAACCCGATGCCATAGGTCAGGTGCAGTGTAGCAGGTGACAGTGTAAAAGGTGGAAACCTCGACACCGGTTCTGTATAGAACCGCACTAGATCACGTGTCAGGCCAAAACTCAGTTTTACCGAGGCACCGGTTATGGTTTGAACTGCTCTATATGCTTGGGATATTCTTAAACCAGTTCATATAGGCTTCGCTTTCTTTGACCGAAGCCTATTAGGCGAGTTGAAAAACATATTTTTTTACTAGTGAAAGTCTTGTTTTTTCTCAGGGCCATGCAAAGGAAACAAAAGAAAAGCAGTAGGAGCTCCATTGCCAGAGGAATTGAAGAGGAAGTTCAAAAAGGAAGTGAGAAACCTCGTTCCTGTACCATCATTAATGCTAACTGTCTGGTTGCACTATCTGGCAAAGATCAATCGGCTTGTAGACAATAAAGCTGACGAATGTTTCCCGAAGCTGTCACAAAAAACAAATATATTACCATTATCTGCCTCTTGCCAATATCTGAAACCTATTAGGCTATAAATGAGGTAGGTGATTATTGCTGGATCTTGGATCTGCTTAAAGCTATTCAGAAAGTTGGATCTGCTTAAAGTCATGGAAAATGATATTTTAACACAATTTTTTGATACTATTTTAATACTGTACACGTGTCAAAATGTGATTGGACGATTTCAAATTAAAAAAGTTGAGATAGGGGTATGTTTGGAAGAAAAAAGCTAAAGTTTACTTTTTAATTTGAAATCGTCCAACCACATTTTGATACGTGTACAGTGTCAAAATGATGTCAAAAGAATGGTGTTAAAATTTTATTCAGAAAGTTATTATTTGAATTCGACACAATTTTAAATTTTAAGCTGACAATCATTCTTCCCAATTTTCTATAAACATTACAATCATAAATTGTTTGTTGATAATGGATCAAACTCAATTTTGCTGCTTTTTGCTGTTGTCAAATTTGTTGACCGAAATTGGTTTGAATTAACAAGGAAAGACAATTATTTTGTTTATGCGAATCTATTAAAAACGTGTTATCAGAATATTATTTAAAGAATAAAACGTGGTTTCATCACACTCACATGACTCACGGTTTATTACATTGTCATGTAATAGTTTTTAATTTCTTTTTTCATTATTATGATGTATTGTATGCATACCTTATCAATTAATTTTCAGTATCTGCCATCCTGATTTGTAGTATAGAGGTGTAATAGTTTTTTAAGAGTATTAAATATTTTCTTCCTTCTAACACCATTCCAACAATCATGAAATATAGTAAATGCTAATGATTCCTCCTAAATAAAGTTAAAACCAATGACATTTACTATATTTAAGAAGAATATTAGCACAGCATAGCACAGTCTACAGTGTTTGATGGTTTTAACTTTTGATTCCCGGGTCACTTTCTGTGTGGTTTTTGCTATTGCATTATCTGCAAGAGCTTATGGGGAAATGGGTAATGTATGTAAGAACTGGGGACACTGATATAGATTTCTTTTAGTTAACTAAGTCTTTTACACAGAAGCTTTCCTGCAACATTACACAGTAATGCTTAAAATATACAATGGCAGTACCTACAAGAAAACGTCTTTGTTCCTCTTGCTAAAAATATACAATGACAGTGCCTACCAACACTTGCTTGACAGTAAATTCAAATGGGACCTGCAAACGTTTTTAGGAAATTAGTAGCACCAAATGTTATTAAAATGCTAAATATTGATAACTGTGGACAAAAAGAAGTGAGAAAAAAAATGTACAAACCTGAATAGAATTATAATACTCGGCATTTTAATTATGATGGATACATTTCAAGTTATCCCATAACAACAGTGAGTCATTCGAAAAAGCAGGTAAAGGTTAGTTCAAGACAGATGTTAAAAGAAAATGATCTGTATGTTAGAACATTTTTTCCTCCTCTTCTTTAATCTCGGTAATTTCTCTGCAAGAGCTTACTTCCTATGGATATAAGGCAAAGTCCTCATTGAGTGCAAATACAATATTATTGGGTGATTTATTTTTTGAGCAATTGTGGTGAAAATATGTCTTTGAAAATTCTCTATCCATCATTCTAATGTTTAATGAAGAGAACTATTATATTTGGACAGTCGAGATAAAGTTTGTTTTCAAGTCTCAACGTTTATGAAATATTGTAATATTTGACACTAATCCACAACCATTGAAAGAAATCCTTCTCTTCCTCAGCTTAAAGCTTTTGAGGAAGATATACTGAGTAAATATGAAACTCTTACTTGCTGTATTCAGGACTTGCATGCCAAATTTTATGATGATTTTCATTTATGCTTCCAAATGATAACTTGCATGAGTGAAATAAAAAAACTAAGTTAGTGATCACACGACATACTAATATTTACTATTAACCAATCTTGAATCCTTTTATCTAAAAAATTACAAGAAGATATCTCGTGGGAATTTCTATCTTGTCAAAAGAAATATATAAAAATATTTTTTATAATAAAAATATTTAAATAGATAATTTAAAAAGTGTATAAGAGAAAAAGAGCATTTAATTTTTAAAAAAGTATTATGAGAAATTTCTCTCAGATCAATTATGTTGTAAAATTTATATTAAAAAAATGAAGTACGGGTCTTTATAAATGAGGAAAAAGACACGAGGTAGAATGGAAGATGGGAAGCACGTGATGTGAAACGACATTGGAATGTGCGAGGTTCATACGTGGTGCATGGGTGACCACTATTTATTTATTTATTTATAATCATTGGATCAAATATTTTAAAATAATGAGTGGATGAGATCAATTTTTACTAGAGAAGTAGTAAATATAATATTACAATAATTAAAAGAAATTTGAATCATAATAAAACTAAATATATTTTAACTACCTTAAATTCTGGAAATTTTTATTGCAAATAAATTTAAGATTCGTAAAACACAACAATATATGAAAAGATTAAGAAAAATAATTGAAAGTGTTGCAACTTGTTTTCAATTAGATATCGTATTTTCTTGTTAGGCATAATAAAAAAATTACATTTATAAAACAACCCATTATAGCATATAAAAATGAAAATTTTCAATGTTTTACAAGAACAAAGGAAAAATTAAATTTTGTGCTTATTTTATTGGATAAACATTATAATATATATAAAATAAGAAGTCTAAATATATTGTAAATTTTCTTTTACTCTTTTCGAATTATATTTTACATTTTAAAGAAAAAAAAGGAAGATCTAAAACCAAATTAGTAAATAAGTTAATGTTAATTTAAAATTAAAAAATTAAACATGTTTAAAACAAATCAAGCATAAGGAGAAAATAAAGTAGTTTTCATATTGCCTAATTTATGTGAAAAAAATCACGATGAAATTACATTAAAAGAAGAAAATAATTAAATGTAAGTTTTTATTCTAATTTTATTGAAAAGATAAATCAACATAGTTATATTATAAGTGCAAATTATGAATTTTAAATGTGACATTTTCATTAGATAATTCAATTTTTTTAATTAAATTAAATTTCTTAGAATAAAAATAATTTAAATTAGTCTAAATTAAATAATTTTAGTATTATTTTCTAAGAAAATCGATTTATATTTACTATAAATGCTAAAAATAAGAAAAATGCATCCTTAACTACGATTTAAAATTTGAAAATTACTTCAGCTTAATAAATTTTATTTTATACGTCTAATGATGATAAATATTAATTATAAGTTTTTCAATCTCACATTTCTATATTTCAATTATTAATATTTTGTTGTTGTTTATTTTTTTGTTTAATCATCTACCTGTTTAATATATATTTACAAATGGAACCTTAATTTGGAGGAAAATTGTTTATGGGAGACTTGTTTACTTTTTATATGATAAAATTTTGAATTTTTGTGAATACTAAAACTAAGACAATTATCCGTAAATTGGAAACTATAATTTAAAATTTAAAATAAGTTCAAATTAAAAGTATGCGTCTTCATTTCCTAGCGACGCGGTAATGCTAATTATTACTTTTCAGCATCGTGTTTTCATTTTAAAATTATTAATTTTAATAAGATTTTATTAGTTTTCAATTTTCTTTTATATTTACTAATTTATTTATTTAATGTGTATTTACAAAAGTAACATTAACTGTAGAACAAGATCGTGTGTTCACTTGAGGGTGATAGGAGATGATTGGGAGAGAGGGATTGAGAAGATTTGAGAATAATATTTTTTGTTGTTTATTTGAGTGAATTTGGAGGTAAATAAAAATGAATTTTGAAGTAAATTTTTTTAATTTGTCATATAAACTAAATCCTACTCCAATTCTCACAAATTTTATTTCAAAATTCACTATCGTTTATCTCACAAACCTTAATATATAGTTATGTATATCAATAACTTTCTTTCCATATTCTCATAAAAGATTTTCTTTCATTTTGCATGTCATGTAATTTTAAAGTCATTTTTTACTTCTGAATTATACAATTCTAATTCAAAAACCTTTTGGTTGCATAATTCAAAACTTATTTTTACAATTCAAAATTATTTTGTTCTAAATTATATAATTAAATTTTTTGAAACGAGAAAAAAAATATGAAAATGAAGGAATAAAATTATGGAAATGCAGGCATTAATGAATTATCCAAATTAATAAAATAGTAATATTCAGAGTTTAAAAAAAAGGACACCGTGTGGAGAAGAGAATAGAGACGTCACACACAAACGCTCGCAACTAAAGACTTTGTCCATATTATCATTTCTCTTCTCTCTCTCTGTCTCCCTGTCAATTTCTCTGAAAATCCGATCACAAAATGCAGTTCATGCTCAACCTTCGTGTTACTCATGGAGTTCCACTTTGTCTCTCTGGAGTCACCAATCCTCTTTCTTTCTCTAAGGAGTATCTGAAATTCAACCTTCTCAACTCTATATATGTCTTCCATTTTCTTTGCTTTCTCTCTAATTCATCATCTTAACTTTTTGGTGCTGCAGAATAGCAGATCATGACAGTCGGAGGAAGAACATGAAGAAGCAGAGATCAGTGGCCAGAGAGGGTGTGCATGCAAAGCATCAACAAAAGGGTACCCTCATCACTAACTTTCAAACCTCTTCTCTGATCATGGCTGAAGAATATGGAGATCTTGGTCACATCATACTTCATCATCTGTTCTGTATTCACCTTGGTTTAACAGCAAAAGCTGCATAGCCTTATCAGTTCTTCACTAAGATTACCACTGTTTCTGAACTCTGTTATGTATCCCTGTTGAATTGATCTCATCTTTTTTATTTGTTTTATTGATTATCAAGTTAGAACGGGTGTCTGATAAGAATTTGATTCTTACCAGTATGTCAGAGTCATGTTTATAAGTAAATCTTCAACTAGGTTGTTTTTTCTTGCAGTGCTGATATTTTTTAAGGGTTAAATATATTTTTAGTTTCTATATTTTTTGGGTAGTTTTCGTCTCTCTTTCAAATTGAGGTATGATTTAGTCCTTTAACTGTAGAAAAAATTTTGTTTTTAGTCTTTTTTATTAAATTTTTTTAACTTTATTTGTTACAGCACATTTCATTATAACAAGTAAAATTAAAAAAATTTAATAAAAAGGATTAAAACCAAAGTTTTCTAAAGGCTTAATACCGCTTTTGGTTCTTAGTTTGGGAGGTTTTGTTCAATATGGTCCTACCTTTTTTTAGTAACAATTGATCCCACTTTTTGAAAAAACTGTTCAATTGACTCCTTTTTGGTTTCGACGTACGACATCAATAAGTTCTTCCATGTATTCTCCTATCCAAATGTTATTTTAACAGTCCTGACATAATGTTATGTTAAAAATCATGTCATCATCATATACAATAAGAACTATAATAAACAATTTAAACTTGAATATGGGACGATAATAAACAATTTAAACTCGAATATGGGACGATTATGAACAAAAGAAAAATAAAAGGCTTAATACCGCTTTTGGTCCCTAGTTTGGGAGTCAATTGAACAATTTTTTCAAAAAGTGGGATCAATTGTTACTAAAAAAAAAGGTAGGACCATATTGAACAAAACCTCCCAAACTAGGGACCAAAAGCGGTATTAAGCCTTTTCTAAATTATCTCAAAATATAGAAACTAAAAACATATTTAACCTTAATTTTTTACTTTATCTTGTTTAATTATGTGAAACAATGTGGATCCATTTGTATATTTTTACCCCTGTAATTTTCATGTTGTAATATATGTTATGATCTTAGTGTTTATTTGTGTCTGATGAAATTGTAGTTCTATTGCCATTTCAAAATCTGGTATGAAATCTTAAATTTCAGAGTCAAGAGCTATTTTTTGTCCCATTTATCCAAAACATATGGCTGATTTTTAGAAAACAGTAATAACCAAATCCTAATTAATTATACAATCATAAATATAATTATCACCATTTTAAAGTAAGTTGTCATTTAGAAAATGCATGATTTCTTTTTTAAATTTCCCATTATTTATATTATATTTCCTTTTGTATAAAAAATATATAGAGAGATAGAAAAACTATATTTTCATAATCATTAAATCTTTGTTTTTTTAAAAAAATTACTATAAATCCAAACATCTTAATAGGTCTATTTTGAATACCGAAAGTTGGAGATGATGGTCTAATAATAATTGTAGTGTTAAAATAATATTTGTTAGTAAAATAGATTTTTTATAAATATAAATATTTAAATTATATTTGAATAATGATTGGGATTAAAGTTAATTATGCGAGTTTTTAAAAAACTTTTTATATGAACGATGCTAACAATAATATAATTATGTTTAAGAATTTTTATTGTTATATTTGATATTCTCATCTAAAAAATATCTGTCGAATGATTAAACTAAAATAAAAATACCAACTTTTTTTAATAAATTGCAAAGAATCTGACCTTTATATTGTGTAATAGTTAACTTCATAAAATAATTCTAAAATATAACATATTCAAAGTTGTCTTCAACTTCTTAAATCTAATGTTCAAAGATTTTAAAGATCAAATTCTGTTCTGAAAAATGTTTAAATATTAAACGTATTGTTTTTAAGTTAAGAAGTTAAAATGAATATTTAAACTTGAAAAACTAAAAATGAATTTTTAAATTTAAAAGGCTAAAATAGTATTTATCATTAATTTTTAAGGTTAAAAATATTATTCAATTTGAGCTTTTTGTTTATTCTGTTGTTAATAGTCAAATGATTACAATAAATATTATCATGTTTCATTTTTTGTATGATAAGAAAAAATATTATTTATTATTTTTCTTTGAAAATATATTTGCCTGAACTTGGACAGCATACTCACATCCACATGAGATATGTTAATATGATGCCACCAGATTAAAATGATTTAGTTATTTGGTTCACAAAAGACAATTAAAAGGAGGAAAAGGTTATCCAAAAAATGGAACTCTATATCTTTCTGTATTTTATCCTTAAAAGGGAAAGGATATAGTATTTAAAGTTTGGGTCCCGTTATTTTGACACCCACTTTTTGACACATATTTGACACTGCCACGTGTCAACGTCTTATTGGGTCGCTTTATTTTACTTTTTTTTTTAAATTTGGCTTGCAAAATGGAAAGCTTTCCAGAAAATTTGTATTACAATTATACCCCTTNGCTTTTTCATTGGTTTTGTGTGACAGATTGTCTCTCTCCCGTCGTCTCCCATCGTGCTCTCCTTTCCTCTCCCCTTTTGCGTGCTCTCCATTGCTCTCCAGTGCTCTGAAATGGCAAGTTNCNGAATGGACCTTCGTTGGACCAAGGTAAATGCCTTCTATCCTCTTTAGGTTTGGGTATTTTGTTTTAGGTTTGGGTATTGGGGTTCTTGTGGTTTCTTTAACACGTTATGGGTTTTGTTGATTTGGTGTGTTATTTGATTTGGTGTGTTTCTTGCCTTCTATCCTCTTGTTATTTGATTTGATGTGTTATTTTGTTTTGGACAGTTGAGNGTGCGTCATTCATTTTCAACTATGTATGTTAGCACTCTCAACGAATGGTTGACAGAGGAACAACGGGAAGTCATCTCGAAGACGCCAAAACCTGTCATTCGACTTCCGATGTGGGCAGAAAACAATGACAATGTGGATGCCATCCTCCGCAAATTTGTTCGCCCAACTGACTTACCGTNATCATCATCCACANAAGCAGACCAACCGTCATCATCATCCAAACAACCAGACAATTAATATATTAATTTACGTATGCTTTGCTTTATGTTTTGTAGTGAAGGGGAAAATTTACTTTAATGGAGTGCTGTAATAGTATGTTATCAGCTGTAAGACTGGTTATTGGATGACTGTACTTGTATTGAAGTTTCAATGTTGTTATTGTGAACTTTTATAATTTAGTAAGATGTAATGTAATGTTGTTATTGTAATCATTGTTTTCCTATGAATGAATTCACCACTATTTATTTTGTTAAACAAGTCAAATTGTCTTCAAAAACACCCAAAAATGACCAGTGGTCCCCCACGTTACCACAGGTGGCTCCTTCAGTTCAACAGGATGTCCAAAATAGCCTTATGGCTCGCGTAATCGATTACAAGCCTCTTGTAAACGATTACAA